>NC_046990.1:5555141-5585070 GCF_009769545.1 Cyclopterus lumpus
TTTTACCTGTATTCGAGCTATTCTTATTTATTTATTTTTAGCTTTTAGGATGTTTTAATTATGTGAAGTGTCTTTGAGTATTATGAAAAGCGCTATATAAAATTAAATGCATTATTATTATTATTATTATTATTATTATTATTATTATATATGTCAGTCCCAACACTCATGTCCCACTTGTATTTAACGTTGAATGTGGCTTGCGCCTCTTAACGTTCTATTTATAGTTAGGTACTAGTGTCGTATGTTTCTGGAAACCTACGATTCTTGTGATTCTAACTATTCACTCCATTTCAAGATCGGACCACCACAACAGCTACAGGCAACGTTTGTGTCAGACAACAACAAACAAACAAACGTTATTTTAAATCAAGCAGACTCACCGATGAAGCTTAGTTTTGAGCCACATGTCATCACATTCCAATAAAAACTATAATATATATATAAAATATATATACATATATATCTCACCAAATGTTCCACAGGCTTGGTGAACATAGCCATCTGATAGGTGTTATATGAGTCAATGTTTCCATAGTAACAGTTATTTGAATTCGAAAATTCGACCCTCCCGACACGTCAGAACAGATGACGTCACATGTGACATCACGGATTACGGAAAAAGAGATATAAATAGAAGTGACTTTCACCAGGCTCGTTGGAGAGGCGGTTGCCTCGCCCCTACTCCTTCTTCTCGCTGCCTGCACGCGTGCCCAAGTCCGGCGGGAGTTCCCAGCTCCTCTGGGGCCCCAGAGCCCGGCTCTCTCACGCGCGCAGCGGTAGAGAGAGGGTGTAAGGGGTTCTCTCTCCAACAAGCCTGGCAGAACAACACTGCCCAACTGGCCGCCGGGCCGCCGGGATCTGACACGCTGGGCCGCCGGGATCTGACACTTGGGATTCAGCTGTCTGACTTGATGGCCCCGAGCCCTCCTGTTGTTTCTACCCTGCTGCAGCTAGTGTGTTCACAACTTCAGTAGATGCAATTTGTCACTGATGAACAGTTATGACTATATCAGGGGTTTATCTCAGTTGAAAATGAATTCCCTTTCTCAAAAATGGTTTGTTTCAGTAGATTCCTTCTCTGTCACAAACGTCAGTGTCAATCAAAAGGTTACGGTAGTTGGGACTGACTGCAGAGAAAATGGTCCCTTATATAGACACTCCCTGCTGTCAGCCTTGTAATTAGGGTTAAATACATGATGATGATTTCCTCACCAGAAATACACCAGCGCTGGTTGCATACATCTACTGACTCCCCATGACAAGAACTTTTATTGGCCCTTTACATGGGTTTTGAAAAATCCTATGTAAATGATCTTTTAGCTAACACGCATTACAAACATACCTATGCATTATATGTTGCTAAGAACACTGTGTAATTATAGTCATAAACACTGATTCATATTCATAATGGTCACCTACTGACATTTCTTTTGAGACGATCATAGTTGTAATTTCATTTTTTTATTTGCATGTATATCTTATTACATCATAATCACTGATAATTAATTGTAATGTGAGTACAAGTTACTCAACGTTGTCATTGGTAAAGTGAATATTCATTTTATGTCTTGGATAGATTTAATGATTGAGTCACTTTACTGAAACCAAACAATGACCACTTACATAGAATCACATTATAAAGCATGACAGCATGACAGCTCTGTTGATACTGTGTTAAGCAATGCAGCTTAGCTAAAAGGCTAAGGCGAGCTAGGCTATGAAGGCATTACGCGCGTCAGTGCCCCGCGAACTAAGTACAGCTAACTATACATCGTTATATTTAAATGAAGTAAATACGTGACGTGTTAATCACATACGTATCAAACAAATGCATAAGTTGATAGCTGTTTAGTGATTAATTCCTTCCACCGTGTAGAGACTACACTTTGTCGCACAATTCGATGACACCGTCAACAAACCGCGTCATCGAGCCGCGACGGCCCTCTGTGGCTCTCTGCTGTTCGCGTCAAACATTACAGATGAAGCCAGCGGCATTTACGAACGAGAAAGAAATGCGTTATTTATTTATTTTTTATTGCGTTATCTCTTCTTGTACTACGCAGATATTTTGACATGAATTGAAGCTGACGGACTGAAATGCCAATAACCCACCTGAAAGAAAACCATTAAACCCACTGGCGCAGTGCCCTAACGGAAACACATGAGGCCCCCCTGCAGAATAACCCTGAGAGGGCCCCCCCCTTACCCCCATATGTAAGGGATAATGTATTGTCCGGTGGTCATTATCCAAAGATAAACGAACAAGACCCAAGCTTTTCTTTTGAGGGAAATTTATTCAATCAGAAAAAACAGCTCAAACAGAGAACAAATGTATTCCAACAGAAACAAAACATATGCTAGGGCCTATCAAACAGCTCAAACAGAACATGTGTTACAACAACATAACAAATATGCCTACATATAGCCGATTTACCGGTAGGCTACTTTCTACAGGTTTGCATTTGAATACACATGTCCGCGTCTTTTAGCAAATCTGTATGCAAAGTCTTTAACCACGCTCTTTACATCTAAACCGCGCGCACGTTTATTCTCTATGCTAAGGATGGCCAGACCTGACAGCCTCTCTTGTGACATGGAGCTTCTGACATATGTTTTGATCAGTTTTAGCTTGGAAAATGACCTTTCTTACTTAACGGTTACTTTTATTATTTTGTACAGAGCCGTTGTCTTCTCAAAAGGGTTGCAGTGTTGTACAACGTGAAATGAAGTTAAACAACGATGTGGTTGTGGAGATAATTAAGGAAACGTGTCGGATAATGGGCGCAGGGGGTATAGTGAGAGCATAGGTTTAATAAGGTTAATGTATTTTCAAGCACAACACATAGACAGAGCAGTACAGCTGTCAAAGTATAACGTTAGCTACGTGGTAATGTTAGCTATAGCAAACAGTACAATACCTGTCTCTTCTGGCAGATGAGTGCATCCTTCACCAGCTGGTCGAAAAAGACTTGTAATTTTGGGAAGTTTGGCATTTTAATCAGAAATGTTCTGTTTTGAATGCCGCTTTTGGGCACCACTTTTAAATGTGCGTTTCATTTTTCCTCAAGAGAAATGTCCTCGTAGTTCTCCCAGAATACACCGCGGCCCAACAATAACACCAGTCCGCGTAGCAGGAAGTCCTAGTGGTTGCCTGTTACGATTGCCTTTACAACTATTATTTAAAACTTATAAAGCCAGTTTAAAATACTTGTTTTTATTGTGTAGCTTTATATGAGAGAGACAACTTTGAGGGATATCTTAATGTTATTACGTAATGTAATATTATTTATTTATTGCATTATTCGGCCCAGATTCGGCAGCTGATAAACCGGTTGCCATGTCTCAGACAGAATCTGCCCATGTCCGTAACAGCTACACCTGGGCCAGACATGGCAACAGTGAAATGTGCCAAGGGTGGCTCACATTTGTCCGCATCGAGCCGGAACACAGCCGAGTCAGCCGACACTTAGCCGCAATACGGCCGAGTGCGCTGGCTAGTGTTGGATTAAAAAAAAAAAATTGCCATGCGAGGCCCCCTGTCACTGCGAGGCCCCCCCGCAGTGCGGGGGCTGCGGGGGTGATCTCTACGGGCCTGCACTGGCGTCTGTTCCACTGTCACTATCGTCATCCTCTTCCGAGTCTCTGTGGTTCTCATAAGACATGGTGAACGCACGGCGTTGATATTGTATCTCCCTCTATATATACAGTGTAATACAGTGAGCCTTGGACTTTCACCGGAGCAGCTGGAGGGTTTGCTTTTGAAAGGCTAATCCGCTAAAAGCAATAAACAAGGGTTCTCCGACTTCAAAATAAAGGCTGATGTGCTCGTAAAGACTTAGCAGAGCTGTAGAGTAATGTCGATGAACTGCAGGGATCTATTTGACCTCTTTTTCATGGCAGGGACAATTACACAGTCAATTCAATTCAGTTTATTTTGTATACATGTTTGTAGCCCAAAATTACAAATTTGCCTCAGAGGGCTTTATAGTTTGTACACCTACGACATCCCTATCCCAGGACCTCACATCGGATCAGGAAAAACTCCCCAAAAAACAGAAAAAACACTTTCACAGGGAAAAAAGGGAAAACATCTTCAGGAGAGCAACAGAGGAGGATCCCTCTCCCCGGATGGACAGAAGCAATAGATGCCATGTGTACAGATGAACAGCGTTAGAGTTACAACACATTCAATGAATATGACATACATTTATGAATAATTAGTAGGCATGGACCATGATCCAGATTTCCACAATCCATGAAACAGAAGGAGGGAGAGAGGAGAGGGGGTGGAGGGGGGCATGCAGGGCCATGGCAGGGGGCAGGGCCACAGAGGCAGGAGGCCGGCCCACCAGGCAGGAGGCATTGCGAAAGAGGCCAGACCAATGAGGTCGGCCTTTGAGGCAGGAGGCACAGAGAAGGAGGCAGGGCCATTGGGAAGGAGGCCAGGTCCAGGCCAGGGGCTGGATGCAGGAAACAGGGACAAGGAGTCAGGACCCAGGACCAGCTTCAGACACAGCCATGTCCAATAGACCCTATGAGGCGAGAAGGCATAAAGACCCCAGGGAAGAAGTAGAGTTAGTAATGTGCAATGAAGAGATGTAAAAGAGAGAGAAGAGGAGAGAGGAGCTCAGTGTATCCTAAAATCAGGAAGCAAATGGGACTCTTTGTTGATTGGATGAGCAGGTTTTACCAGAGAGAGAGATATGCACTTTACAGGAAAGAAACTCAGAGCATGTTGTTTCAAACTGAACGGAAATAACAGAGAGAGAGTTGAGAGTTTTAGTTTTTTTTGGAAGTGTATTTCGTTTAGCGATTAACATCGTGAGAGCATGCATGTCGTTAACAACACATCGTTAAAAAAGTCACACGTTTTATGATGTGTCTTGCAGGATTGGAGTTGGGAGCTGAGTTATTGTCTCAGATTCATATTTAAGTGTTCTTAATAAGATCAAGATGTGGGTCTGTTACGGATCAGCAGCTGTATGTTATGTAAGCTCGGGCTCTAAGAGTGTGTCAGTAGGAGCAGCTATAGGACGTCCAGCAGGAATTAGACCGGTCTCACTTTTACAGATGGATCAATGAACCAGCAAACACATTCAACAGGGTCTGCAAGAGCTGAGCCGAGCCGAGCCAGCGAGTGGGATTTAATAAGAGAACAGCTCATTCTTTGGATTGTTTGCCAATTAGACCGGAGTGAGCAAGTTAGTTCAAACAATATTTGACTTTGTAGTGATTCAGTGTCGGCCCTTACAGGCTTTAGACAGAGGTATTATGTATTTACACTTTATTTTGTCTTTTACAGGAGAGGAGCAACATATATTTTATTTGTTTTACCTGTATTCGAGCTATTCTTATTTATTTATTTTTAGCTTTTAGGATGTTTTAACTATGTGAAGTGTCTTTGAGTATTATGAAAAGCGCTATATAAAATTAAATACATTATTATTATTATTATTATTATTATATATGTCAGTCCCAACACTCATGTCCCACTTGTATTTAACGTTGAATGTGGCTTGCGCCTCTTAAAGTTCTATTTATAGTTAGGTACTAGTGTCGTATGTTTCTGGAAACCTACGATTCTTGTGATTCTAACTATTCACTCCATTTCAAGATCGGACCACCACAACAGCTTCAGGCAACGTTTGTGTCAGACAACAACAAACAAACAAACGTTATTTTAAATCAAGCAGACTCACCGATGAAGCTTAGTTTTGAGCCACATGTCATCACATTCCAATAAAAACGGTATTGTGACGTCGTAAAAAGGTCCATACGATCCAATTCAGTAAAATATTTTCTCCAAAACACTTGATTACATCCATAAATATCCACAAACTTACGTTGCATGATTTCTAAATCAGCCGGCAGATATGACAAAATATTTCAGAAAAGTAGCTGTAAAAGCCATTCTCTGCCGCGCAGCTTTACAAAACAGATATGAAACTGTTCGTTGGACTCTAACCTTTCGATTGACACCAAATGTAAGCCAATAGGAGCAAGATATCGTCTACTAAAAACCCACATTAGCCAACCAGAGTCAGCGAAGAAGAAGAGAGCTGACTAATTTCTTTTGGCTACTGTGCGCGCACACAGAGTCGGATTTGTCAAATGATTGGATTCGCTGGATTCGAATAGCCAATGAAAAGACGAAAACAACGATGTCCCGCCTTAGGGCGGGAGATAAGTGAATAAACCCACAATTTCACTGCGTAATGACAACCTGTCGATTTTGGTTCATTTTGATCGCAGGAACTGACTGGACAAACAATCACAAGTCCAACTGCAAGTACATGAATATTAAGTAGGAAGATATCTGAATTTTGATTTGAGAACCTACCTCCTGTTGTGACCTTACAGTATTTCTACAATAAACAAGTGCGTAATATCAGCAAAAAAGTTAAATCAAATCTCAACTGCTTTACATGCATGCCACGATATTTTCACACATATCATACTGTATCACTACCTGGTCACACGCCTCACAAACAACTATACAAGCCATCATATCACTGTATATGAGGTGGCACCATTGTCATATCTTGCAAAAACATATGTTTAACTTTGAAAGCGTTATAAACTATTCCATCTTAAAGCTGTTTTTTAAAATGCCTACATGGCCATGCCCCTCCCTGCTTAATGAATGTGTTACAAGACACCAGCAGAGTGAATACACAAGCCTCAGGAAAAGGGAACTGTCGCATTGCAATGCGCAAGACCTCGTTTGGACAATCAGTTTTCTCTGTTCAAGGAGCAAAAGCATGAAACAGAAGAGGTATTAAATCATGGTTAAAAGAGAAACAACATTGTTCTCACACCCCTGTAAACACACTTGTACTTTGTGTATGTATCTGTGTATGTATTTTCTTATTTTCTCTTTAAAAAAAGAAAAGAAAAGCCTCCTGTGGACAGGTGTGTTAAATTAGCGTTTCGCTACAAGCACTTAACACAGTGCATCTAGTTATTGTTCTAATGCCACTGTGATGTTCATATCAAATCAAGTCAAGCCAACTATATGTAAGAAAACAACAGTCTGTTTTGTATATTGACATCTTGTTCCAGCCTTTCAAGTTTAAGTAGTTCATTTCCTTTCTCCAGTGTCAACAACAATGGTTAAATGCCAGAAAAAATGAGTTTACTCCGGTTCTTCACTGTAAGGTATTTTTACCATCACAGCAGCCCATTGCTCCTTAAAAATTAAGGGCAAATTTCATGAATATGTATATATATAATATTACAATAAAAATACGTTTTTTATTCATGTATATGTGTATTTATATGAATGTATATATATATATATATATATATATATATATAATATATATATATAATATATATATACATATATATCTCACCAAATGTTCCACAGGCTTGGTGAACATAGCCATCTGATAGGTGTTATATGTGTCAATGTTTCCATAGTAACAGTTATTTGAATTCGAAAATTCGACCCTCCCCATTGGTCAGAACAGATGACGTCACATGTGACATCACGGATTACGGAAAAAGAGGTATAAATAGAAGTGACTTTCACCAGGCTCGTTGGAGAGGCGGTTGCCTCGCCCCTACTCCTTCTTCTCGCTGCCTGCACGCGTGCCCAAGTCCGGCGGGATTTCCCAGCTCCTCTGGGGCCCCAGAGCCCGGCTCTCTCACGCGCGCAGCGGTAGAGAGAGGGTGTAAGGGGTTCTCTCTCCAACAAGCCTGGCAGAACAACACTGCCCAACTGGCCGCCGGGCCGCCGGGATCTGACACGCTGGGCCGCCGGGATCTGACACTTGGGATTCAGCTGTCTGACTTGATGGCCCCGAGCCCTCCTGTTGTTTCTACCCTGCTGCAGCTAGTGTGTTCACAACTTCAGTAGATGCAATTTGTCACTGATGAACAGTTATGACTATATCAGGGGTTTATCTCAGTTGAAAATGAATTCCCTTTCTCAAAAATGGTTTGTTTCAGTAGATTCCTTCTCTGTCACAAACGTCAGTGTCAATCAAAAGGTTACGGTAGTTGGGACTGACTGCAGAGAAAATGGTCCCTTATATAGACACTCCCTGCTGTCAGCCTTGTAATTAGGGTTAAATACATGATGATGATTTCCTCACCAGAAATACACCAGCGCTGGTTGCATACATCTACTGACTCCCCATGACAAGGACGTTTATTGGCCCTTTACATGGGTTTTGAAAAATCCTATGTAAATGATCTTTTAGCTAACACGCATTACAAACATACCTATGCATTATATGTTGCTAAGAACACTGTGTAATTATAGTCATAAACACTGATTCATATTCATAAT
Source organism: Cyclopterus lumpus (assembly GCF_009769545.1). Taxonomy (NCBI): domain Eukaryota; kingdom Metazoa; phylum Chordata; class Actinopteri; order Perciformes; family Cyclopteridae; genus Cyclopterus; species Cyclopterus lumpus. Next base: position 5,563,441 of record NC_046990.1, read on the forward strand.
GGTCACCTACTGACATTTCTTTTGAGACGATCATAGTTGTAATTTCATTTTTTTATTTGCATGTATATCTTATTACATCATAATCACTGATAATTAATTGTAATGTGAGTACAAGTTACTCAACGTTGTCATTGGTAAAGTGAATATTCATTTTATGTCTTGGATAGATTTAATGATTGAGTTACTTTACTGAAACCAAACAATGACCACTTACATAGAATCACATTATAAAGCATGACAGCAGTGATTATAAGGTATCAATACCGTGGAAATAAAAAGGCAGTAAGTGACCAGCAATTCCAATGCATATTATACTGTGTATCATAATACTGTAATCATACAATGCTATAAGCAGATTTATAACTTATCATAAGTATGTCTATAATGCATTACAGACACGGAAGTCGCACCAAGTTTTACTCACTGCCTCACTAACCCCCTGATCTCACTTCCTGGTTCACCCCTCATTCTTTTTCTTTACATGACCTTTAAGAAAAAACGTCTTTTCTGTTTTTGGTTTTAAACAGGAAAGGAAAAAAAAATAGTATTTCTGTACTCTAGTTTTTTCGATTAAACTATAAAACAAACGATCAGAACGTACACGGACCGAGGACTTCCAGTTCCAACTCAAACTCAAACTACAATTTTGGAGAGAAGGTGGTTCACTTTGATTCCAGATTTACATGAAGGGCTCATATAAAACAAAAAATCAAAAGAAAATGCAAAAAAGGGTATAAATGTAATGAAGCGCTTGACGGGATCAAAATGGGGAGCAGAAACAACATCACCAAAACAAATTATTGTTTCTCTGACCAGGTCGAGATTGTAATATGGCAGCGTAGTGACCGGCTCAGCAATGAAACCAGTGCTGTCCGAGTTGGACAACGTCCAGGCTGAAGCAGAACAGTGCGTACAGGTGGAAACTGGGGAGATGCCCTTGACTGTACCAGTATGAATGCTAGAGACCCTGGAAGTAGATCTGGAGTTACATGAGGCCATAGTGAGGAATTAAAAAAAAATATGACTACTTTTACTCTCACTCCTCTCTCTGTTCTCTTCTATGCTGCTTCTGTTAGTTCCCCACCTTCTCTTTTCTTTCTTTTCTCCTTTTCTGATCCATTCTGTCTCATTAGTTGGCTGCTATACACAATATGTTGGATTAAACAATGGAAACAGTCCCAACAACTTAATACGATAGACTTCAATCAAAGTGAAAACAAATCTCTGTTAACGTAAGTTATTATTTGTCAATATTAGTATACCTTATCCCGAGATAACACAGGTATACTAGTGAAACCTTATTTTATTTCTTTTTACGGTTTTAGTGTAACAGCCAGGAGTCTCTGGGTGGGGTTTTGGACCGGTTGCCATCTGGGGCTCTGCTGTCTATCAAAAATAGAAAATAGTTTAAATTATATTGTCAGAAACTGAGAAAACAGCAGTGTACGTATGTTGTTTATTTTAATGTGTGTTAAAAGATTATTTAGGAAGTGTATCACTTACCAAAAAACTATATTGTTTTACTGTTTATGTTTTTTTATTTTCTATTCTATAGTATTCTTTTAAATTTAATTTATTTGTGCTGTGCTTTTTGGAACTGTGGCACAAATGAAATAGTTGTCTCTGTTTTTATTTCCAGATTTCTACAGATTGTATCATCTCTATATTATTCTGGTTTCCTGCTGTGCTGAAAGCTTATTGATGAGCCCCACCAGGATCATCAATAAGCTGAACATGTGGCCTAACCACAGCATGCAGAGCAACATGTTCTTCTATCCACTTTCCTGCAGGTGGCAGCAAAGATCAACAACACGGATTAAATGGTTTTGTTGCTTTTAATTGATGTTTGGTCGTCTCCTATAGCATAGCATCATAAGATGAGACCGCTTTGAGTTATGCTACTGTTAGACATTACTCATAGAGGACTATATATACTCATTTGAGCTAAATCCTCTGCCAGTGATGTGACTCGCACATCTACAAGTTTGGTGTTCGTTTGTTCCTGTTGTGCTGTATTCTACCAATATCCTCCCCTGTCTTCTCTTGTATTACACCTCTTTTTCTCCCTCTCTTTGGCCACTCTACCCACCTCTTCCTCTCTTTGTGCAGATCCAGCACAGGGGCAGATAATTATTATTTCAAAACCATTTGCCAGATCATTACCAGCTAATCCCGTGTTTGGTCTGATGAGTCACGCGCCTCATTTGCCACGGTGCTGAGCCGCTTGGGGCCCTTTCACAAATACTGGCCAAGGACCACCGCCCTGCCCTGTGGGGCCACTAGACTGCCGGGGGTGGGGTTGGGGTGTTCCTCTGGGACAGGCAGGGATCACAATATACCAGAGTGGAAACTACAGTGATATAAGTGTAAATCTACACACTATTTGTAACCCTTTAGACTTGTGTGTGCCTGAAAGGACTGCATCCAGCTGTCCTCCTCATCTTGACTAAAGCATTGTACTTAAGCAGTCCTGCAGTAGTGATAAAAGCCCTTTCATCCCTTTTTACTCATTTAAGTCCTCTCTTCATACAAACTACATCAGTTTACACTATCTACCAGATAAACACCATACAACTGCCAATTTCCCCTTCACTTAGCCCTTGTTGAGTAATAATAAAGGGACCGGTTTTGTGTTATTCTGTTTGTCCTACATTGTTAAATATCTGTATCCTCATTGCTATTGTATTTTGCTTTAGAAAAAGTAAACAATATTTTTTAGTTTTTTTAGAAAATAAATAAAGTTAGGTATCCATTCTTATCTTAAAACTAAATAATCACATCATGAATAGAAAAACATAAATCTAATAAATAACTCCTTATTTTCTTATTGATGATATTTTTGTCATATACAGATCGATGATTACTGGGTAAAATAAATGTATGTAGATGTTGTCTAATATCAAGTTTCTGTTAGATCATGTGGTGAGCAGATATGATGCCCACTAGAGCCCGTCATAGTGCACACTGGGGTCCATCATAACTACCTTATGCCACTGTTGGAAAACTGCTAGCAGAAGATGGCATATGGGGCGCATGCCTGCTCCTCGCATACCACCCTGGGTTATGTATGTATGTATGTATGTATGTATGTATGTATGTATGTATGTATGTATGTATGTATGTATGTATGTATGTATGTATGTATGTATGTATGTATGTATGTATATGAATATATAAGAAGTGGACGTAGAAGCCATAACGTCACCCATTGGTTTGTGGACTACCATTTTGAAGCCTTGAGTTTAGCATTTTGTCTGTTGCCATCTTGGTTTCTTGGAACCAGAAGTGACACCTGGGGGTGGAGCTGAGTACAACCGATTGCTGAACAAGACATTTTAGGAGGCCAAAATGTCACTTTCATACACTGAGAAAAGTTAGAAAGCCAAAAACAACACAAACAACTCCCATTGCTGTCCATTGATTTTGTCACAAGGGCAACCTGAATCTAGCTACATTTCACATCTGCTCTGCCATAAACTAACTCTCCTGTCACAGAACCAGCCACTCTGTCCTGTCCTGCAGTAACTCCTGTGTAGGCCTGCAGTAAAAGTAGCAGCCCATTTCCATTCAATCGTTGGGCCAAAACCTGGTAAAACTTGCCCTCGGCACAGAGCATTTTAGCATTGTTCAGCTCATAGTTTGAAATGCACTGCCACCTGCTCAGCAGATGGAAACGTTGACTTCTAGCTGGTGGACGTAGTGCAGCATTTGGCAACTAAAGAGCAAGTTGTTTCTACATTCATGAAGTTTATGACCTCAAATTGTACAGATAAGCTTTGAGAATTAAAACCCGCATTAACTGATTTTATAGCAACTTTTAGGCGACAGAAACAAGCTGCAGAGGATATCATCACGTCTGTACAACAAGACAAACTTCTTATAGCAAACAGTTTCTTATTTGAATATTCAGTAGATACAGAGCAGCATTATCATTTATTTAGAGTTTTGTTTGTGTCCATAATGTAAGTCCAAAACCTACTGTCTTTTGGCTCCGTTTTGGGCTCCACCAAGTCCGGAGCGTCTTTAGACTGGAAATGCTCCACTATGTTCACCAGCTAGTCACAAACTTGTTTCTGTCTGCTGTTTGCTGCTAGGACTAAATTTGGTTTGATCCTGATACAAGTATTGATAATAGCATGTCTAAGAATCAAAGACATGTGGTTTCAGGCAGGTATGAAAACTGCCATGTGTCCATGTTTTATTCTCATCTGCGAGCCCCAAATACAGTCAAATTGCAAATTGTGTGTGTGACCTGTGACCACATGATTCCCTATAGGTATGTTCATCTGTGCTCAGTTTAAATTTCAGCAACAAGTTGCTAGAAATGTTTATTTATTTTGAGCTTTTAGGATGTTATAATTATGTGTTAAGTGTCTTTTGAGTATCATGAAATGCATTATTATTGTTATTATTCAATGTTGCACCCAGTGCTCCAGTTGGATTAGTGTGTGTCGGTATATTGGATACAAGTGGATTAAGCTGCACAAAAGACTCTTCTAATTATTCTAATATTAATTTCAACTCAAAATGGTGTTTAACATATTTTTTGTCTAGGATCCCAGTAAATGAACTGTGGTTTCCAGTGACTTCCTGCTGGACTCTCCATCTTGTTACATTGTAGCTGAAGACAGGCAGCATGAGAAACACTTAGGTCAGACCAAAAGCAACACATTAGACCTTCCTGTCCATCTGTTTCCTGTGCACCCCTTATTACCAGAGTCTTCCCATAAACATTCACACCCAGTGGACTGTTGCTGTTGTTGTTGTTGTTGTTGTTTACAGTGGCATACTGGTTGTCAATGCACACACCCACATTGAACACTGCCATATGGTTGAATGTGTGGCGTTCGGGCCCGTGTTTCCTTCAATGGGTCAGTTGACCAAACGGCTCGTGATACCACAGCACAGAGAGTTTCCATGGCAACGCATGAGGCAGAGGTGGGTGGATCAACAAATGGCTTTGGCAACCATTTTATTCAATGTGCTGCACACTTGCCGTCGCCACTCCAACACTGTTGATAATATTTGCCAAACACATCAGTTGTTACGGTTTGTGTGTTTTAATTCACCTGTCACATCAAAGTCTTGATTACTGCCTCAGCCAAGATATCTGTATTCAACCTACAATCATGTTTGGACTCACGTAATAGGTTGTAGGCCAATATTATCAACATCCCAATTTATTTAATGAAAATATTCAATATCAAATATCAATATTTAAACATGAAGGTTTGGGTGTGAAGTATTTGATAACGTGTCATTTTTGCTCTAAAAGACAACCTCATTAAAGCATCCGTATTATTATCATTATTACGCAAATGTGAAATAATTAGAAGGTAATTTGAGCTGTCATTTGGGACATTCATAAAATAAGAAAGGACTGCTTGCCATGATGAGCCCTGGTTCAGCTGAGAGGGAGTGTGTGTCTACTGGGAACATTTTGTGTTTGTGAGCTTTACTTCTGCTGGATATCTAATCTTTGCCCTTGTGCACTGAATATTTATTTCTTCTTTAGTGTCTTTGTTTGTCCACCTGGGGGCAGCAGAACCAGCTGTAAAGAAAACATATCGACACATTATCTCCTTATAAAGTTGTAATGTGGCGAACGAGCTAGCAAACACTTGCCTTGTTACACATCGAGCAGTCAACGAGCACCATTGGCATTTATTTGGACGTATGTGTGTTACCTGTTGTTCACAGTGGAATTTGCACCCTATGTGTACCAGCTGGCTGGTAACGTTGTCTCTCTAGCGTAGAGCATATAGTGGGAGACATAATGGATTTTCGTGACATTTCGTGACATCGCGAGGATCCAGCTGCCGCGCAGTCTCAACTGCTTCCCAGATTCTTCCTGGCTGTCTGGCTGACCCTTTACCTCTGACCCCAGCTCTGAGCCTCGCTCATCACTAAACCAATCGATCCTGCCCCAAATGTTTGAAGTGATTCAGCTCAACCCGATTGGCTGTGTCTAATTCGGATCCATGTTCATAGCAGGTCAGCAAACAATAAATCACTCCGACAACTGAGAGACGCTTTCTTTTTTTTTCATGCACCACATCAAATTCATCATTCGCTGAATGTTTTTGAGCCTGGAATTGTCTCAGTAAAATGCAAAGCAATGTTTTGCAGCGCTCCTTTAATAATTTTAGGCCAATCTTGCCAGCTGCTGCTTCATCATTATGAGATCTTAGCAGTTCAGCTTGTGTTTCATAAAAGATATGTGTATATCTGGCATTACCAGTGCAATAATGTGTCCCCTGAGACAACCTAACTGCCGTGTTATTCACCATGGTGGGTCAGCAGGAAGGGGAGGCAAGGCAGGAATAGCCCTGTCAGTGTGAGGGCTATATGAGCGACCCTGTAGAGAAACTCTCAGCAGGACAACAACAACTGAGAGGCCATTAGACCCTGTCTGTCAAAGCAGGCTTCTGTTTTGAAAAATGTCCTCGGGGTGAAAAGTGTAGTCCAATAACTGTTCACTTCCAACACAGCCTAAAAGTTACAATAAAAAAAACATGTATACAGCACTTTTTTTTTGTTTACATGCACAGCTATCAATGCTGTTGGAAATGAAGGATCCAGTATTGAGTAAAACACATTATATGCATTTATAAATATCATTCATTATACCATCCACAGAATGCAGGCAAAAAGCTGAACGTTATTATAGTGCCACCATGGGCTCAGCTGACCTGAGTAGAGATGTGTTTACAGGAATAGGGATAGAAACTGGCATCAAATCAGCACATTTACCACTTCTCTGCATGCCCTTGTGTTTTATCCTGGAAAATAACTTTTTAAGTTTTATCATTAATGCCACCATTTTATTTCCTTTACACATTACCTTACACACATGAAGAAAGAGAGTCATAATTCAAATTTTCTCTGAAACATTAGGGCAGCTTGAACTCTTCATTCTGTAGATATACTGAAAATGTGCTGCGTGTGTGTGTGTGTGTGTGTGTTTGTGTGTGCATGCTTGTGTGTGTGTGCGTGTGTGTGCGTGCATGCATGTGTGTGTGTGCGTGCTTGTGTGTGTGTGTGCGTGCGTGAGTGTGTGTGTGTGTGTGTGCATGTGTATGTGTGCCTGCTTATGTGTGCGTGCATGCTTGCGTGTGTGTGCGTGCGTGCATGTGTGTGTGTGTGCGTGCTTGTGTATGTGTGTGTGCATGTGCGTGCGTGCTTGTGTGTGCGTGTGTGTGTGTGCATGCTTGTGTGTGTGCTTATGTGTGTGTGTGTGTGTGCGTGCGTGTTTGCATGCGGGCATGTGTGTGTGCGTGCTTGTGTACGTGTGTGTGCATGTGCGTGCGTGCTTGTGTGTGCGTGTGTGTGTATGTGCATGCTTGTGTGTGCTTGTGTGTGCATGCGTGTGTGCACACGTGCATGTGTGTGTGCGTGCGTGCTTGTGTACGTGTGTGTTCGTGTGTGTATGATTGTGTGTGTGTGTGTGTGTGTAATCTAAGGACTTTTGTCAAACGTCATTTCACACCACTTTCTCTTGTGTGACCTGCTAGTTGCAGCATATAATGCCCCAAATATAGTTACCCTTCAAATGAACAATGACACACTGATCATCATCACAGTAGATCACGATGATAACGTTTACTGGATATTAGCTTTGAGAGAAAACAATATCAATGTAGAACTCAGTTCATGTTTACTGTCCATTGTTGTCTGGAAGACAGCCCACAGTATTGTGCTTTCAAAATGGTTTCATCCATATTTGTCAAAACAGTGTGTATTAAGTGACTCCATCTGACCTTATTGATTTATTGTTTTGTTTGTGCTCACACAGCCCCGTCTACTGAAAATGGCGTACCCATGCAACAAAACTAAATTGTGAATTATGTTTCGAGTGAAAAAGGTTCTCTCCCGGATTCCGTTTTGTATTGTATACAAATATGCCAAAAGTCCACTGAAGTGGTCAAACGAACACAAGACTTTCACCCAGGAGACCAAAAGTCAACGTTGACTTATTTTAATTCACGTCCGTAACTTAAAACAACTTTTCATACATACTTATTGCCAGACTAAACCTAGCCAAGTAGTTGTGTTTCAATTTACAACATTAACCAAATGTTTCAAAATGCAGCCGTAATTCAGAAGAAAATACATTTCCCTCGAAACGTAATTGAGGATGCAGTTTAGTTGTATGGGGAAATAATTTTGTAATACACATGGCTGCCATTTGTCTTGAGCACCAAAAATCAGCAGGAGACAATACTGTCCTCCATAATGAGCCTGACCTTTGATAGCTTCTTAAATGTTCTCCACTCCTGGTAATTAATGGAAGTAGCATGCTGGTACTAATTGCTCCGTGCCTTGTCGCTGACAGTCCTAATAAAGTAGAACAGGGTTTATTAATTACTGCTTACTGGGTGCTAATGATATCACATGCAGCCCTGGGAGGTCAGGACTAATCACCGTCGGGATCAGTGGACGTTTATGGCCAACGCTTCATGAGGATGTTGTGAGCTTTTTCTTCATATTTGTCCCTGAACTAATCAACTTACTTGTTAAACTTCATCACATGCTGAAATACCCAACATGTTCCATGTTCACTTTTGCTTTCTTTCGATTATGCCGTATGACACAGTGAATGTTCATATACTGAAATACTGAATAATTCCCTACTATTTCTCCAGATGTAACACAATTCTGTATTTCGTGTGAGAGACACCTCATTCCACAGTTCTTTGAGTCATAAATTCAGAGTTCAGCAGGGCTCGTGTTTACCAACAAGTGACGGTGAAATCTCTCACCTCTGGAAAGGTAAATATGTACTCTCCCACACTTCACTATCACAGTGAGATAAAGAGAGACTGATAATGACTTCAAGAGAGAGAGAGAGAGAGAGAGAGAGAGGCCAGTTAAGGGGTGTAAACAGTGGTTGAATAAGCTGACAGTGTGAGCACAGCTGATAGTGTTTAAGTCACAGTCTGTCTTCGTAGGTCCTGCATTGTTTTCTGCTGCCTCTGGCTGTGTTTTACAGCATAATTAGAGCTTATTTCATTTGAAAACACCCACATGCTACACATTCCCATCTGCCGGGATCTCACTTATCCACGAGCTAGGAGACATGTGGTTGGTTTTCATGTCATATTATTTCCACGATGCTCTTCTGTAAGGAGCTGTTTCACTGTCGGTCGATGCAACTGATCACACAAGCATAGCTGTGCTTTAACATATAGCTGTTTCAATAAAGCAATAAAGTGCACTTCTAAGCGTCCAGTGGCTGATTATTGAGAAAACTCCTCCAGCCGACACATTCAATATACACATCTGGTTGGTCTGGAATAAATAGAAGTGGGTGGTTAGTGTGACAAGTTAACAATGAGAAGGGTAGCTCACAAACATCACAGCAAGATAAAAAAAGACCTATATATATATATATACCAACCCCACCATCAGGTCAAAGTTCCACTTTGTCCAATACGTTGGTCTCAAACCAAATACCTGCAAACAAAATTAATAACTTTCCCATCAGCCTCAACTTTACTTTGTGTTTACAAGGTGTGCTTGTTTGTTGTTCTCTTCTTGGTGAATCACAGCATACACTCATGTGTTCCTCTCTGTGGACGTCTAATTTGAGATGCTTGGACGGACGTTGGCGGCCATTAGAATGGATCTGCCCTGTGTTGAGTTTTCCTCCACCAAGCTGCTGCATAATCACAACTCAAACATGAACTCAGAGGTCAGCTTATTGGATGACATGGCCTACGGACTCTGTCTGTCCTCGTGGAAGTGCATATGCTGGATGAGTTGAGACTATCATCCTTTGATAAATGTGTGTACACGAAACATTAAAACATGATGACCTGTTCCACAGCCTTCTCACAGGGCTGCAGCTAGGAACCAACACAGGACTTTCACTCAGGAGACCAGCATTTGTGTCTCAACGTGTTAATACAATATTTAGAAGTTATGTTACTGACGTGGTTTGTTTGTTATCCATATTCACTAGAAAGTCCATTGACCATTTACATAGGACTTCATGAGAAATCCCCCTTTTCTACCTCTTTTAGAATAGTCAATTCAGTACATGTCTATTTAGGCCAGGAGTAGATTTGTTGTGTGTGTTATGTGTGTTTGCCTTTGGTGCCCCAAGCCCAACACCAGAAAAGAACATAAAGATTCATTGATTCTGCAAAAGGAAGACATTATTTATTGGGAGCAAAGGAGGAAACAGTTATATATTATATAATATATATATAATATAATAGCATATAGCATATATATACATATATATATAGCAACAACGTCCACAGAGCGAGGAGCTCAGGGTGGACGGATGGGACTACACAGCTGTTCATCTCACAATACACGTTGGTATCTTGTTTCAAAAGCCTAACCGAGTTATTGTTGTACCTAAACCAAACCAAACTTTAACATTAGAGGCGTCAGATCATAGAACGCTTCAACGTGTTTGCAGGAGTGATTGTTTATGTTTTTGGAAGGCACTAAAAGATTACTGTATGTCGTCCTGTTAATGTGGGTGTCAAATCAAGGTACAGGAGCTTGGATGTGCTGGTCCACGTAGCGAATGATGCGCAAAGTGCATTGCCCAATATTGTTTAATGTTCTACACGTGTTGAATAAATAATTCCTGCACACAAATTCTGCATGTGCATCATATGCAACCAAATGGTTTTAGAACATTCAAACCTTTTAAAAAGATTCCAGTTCAAAGGAGATTGTTCAATTTTAAAAACAGTCTACCAGTTTCTATTCCACATATACTGGGATTGGTACTAATAGAGCCATACTGGTTGATGCCTGATTAGCACCTGTGTGTGAGTGTTCAAGGCTGGCCTGGAAACAGTGCTCTGATGTGGCAGAGTGCCAACATCCAAAACGAACCATATGGCATCTTTCAGAGAGAAGAGTTCATCTTCATGATCCAACATCCATCGCCTTCCCTTTTCTTCATTATGTTCAATGCTATAAATGTCAATATCAAGGAAGGTAGACAGACGATTTCACTACCCCCCCCCCCCCCCCCCCCCCCACACACACACATGCACACACCCCTCATCACCCCACCACAGACAAATACACGTCAATAGCAAACCCATGCTTTACTAATCAGCTTAGAATTCTCCCGCTCTGCCTCTCACCCCACTTGTAGTGTAGGATTGATATCTGATTATGTTGTATCATTCATCCAGATGGACCCACGTTCAGACGCACACCCGCCCCACCCCTACACCACACCTGACCTCTGACCTCCTGCAGTGTTGCCGTGGAAACCTGCGATGAGGAGGGCTGGGATGGAGAGGTGGGGATAACCCATGAGGAGGCAGGGGGAGGTATCTGTGTTTGGTATTCTGGGCCAATCTCACGGCTGGTTAAGATCCATGAATAGAGAGTGAGCTGGCCGTGAACGTCTCGACCCCCCCCCCCCCCCCACCCCCTGATTCCTGGCTGTCTCTTCTCCGCCTCTCTCATACTCCTATGTTCTCTTTCTTTCCCTTTTTTCTCTGCTCTGGTGCCAGACAGATGGTTCAGCACACAAACATTTGTCTGAAGTTGGGATAGCATCCCTTACCAGCCTAATAAATAAACTGGAGGAAGCGAGTGATTCTGTAAACATGTTCTTTGTGAGTACAGATGCACTCATACATTGCATGTATACATCATGACACCGACTCCTTGCCAGTTTTCAGACTGGCACACTCTTAGCAAAAAGGTCCCATGCATAGCATTTATTCAACATTAGAAACCATTTGGTGGAAAATTCTGGTTTATTACTACTTTGGTCTCATTTTTGTAGTTTTGGACATCATTCCATTTGGTTACAATAATATTGTGCTCACCAGAGTAATTGCTCAGATTCAGAAAACAAAGTTAGTCCGAAAACGGTTTATCCAGATTATAAACCAGTGGTCCTCGTCCAGGGATACGTGTACCCCAGAGTACTCATGCTAGGATGTTGGCCGATGTGGAGGCAGCTAATTTGAAAAAGTAGAGATTATGATTTGGTAAACAGACAAATATATATGTCCACATTTTTGTGTAAAAAAACCCCGCCAAGCCTCAACATTGACCTTCAATGATCACACGGTATTCATGTTCTACAGCAGTCAAAGAGGAGATTTTATTCACAATTTTAAATCTAATATGAAAGACTAGCATATATTCTGTTTGTTTTACTGATGAGAGGAAATTAAAAGAAAGAGAGCCAATTAACGCCGCCTAAATGCATTTATTTGGTCTCATAAATAAAGTGTTTTACATATGCTTATATCAAATGTATACATCTTCTAAATGGCTCGTTTACATATTCAAAATAATACAAAGTAATGTCGAAATGACAGTAAAAATGGCCGAGAACGTTCATTTATGCACAAATGCACAAATGCGCTATTTAGAGTTTGGTAAACACAGGTCTACAGCCAGTTGTGGCTTTGCTTACTTTGATCTAAATGCTACTGTTAGCATGCTAAAAGACTCAATGACAATGCTACGCACTGATACTAAGAAGGTACAACACGCCTATTGATCATGTTCACCATCTTACATGTGCATGTTAGCATGCTAACATTAGCTAATTAGCGCTTAACACAAAAAACAGCTGCTGCTGATGGGAATGTCATTAACCAAAGTTTTGGACAAAGTACACATTTGAGATCTAAAGGGAACACTGAAGTCATTATAATTCATTCTGAGAGGATTGTGATTTCCTAGTCTTGTTTTGTCAACATGCCGCTCCACTAACCAAGGCCCTGTGTGTAAAAGAAAGAGGACTTTCAGATATGTGGGTGATCTATTCACAAACTCTCTGACACTAATGAGGTTTATTCACAAATCATTTTCACTTTTATGGGTTACAGAAATAAGTATTGAAGCCAGTAACCGCTTATCATATGTAATCAATTACACCCCCACTTCACTGCCCCAACACACACACACGCACACACACTTCAACATTTAAATACTTTACCAACATGTGTTGTCCTAATAGCTACAGAATGAAGTCTTTATAAAGATGAAGAGTCTTGCATAAACTCAACTGTGAATCCAAAAGGAACGCAAGAAGAACTCAAAGGAAATCAGCTGTTTTAAATGTACTCAGAAAAAAACCCCACATGTACAGCATTTCAAGCCAAGAACCTCTCAGATAAGCCCTCTATTTTGTCCCATGCAGTGCACACGCGGAGGCTAACAGTAACAGAGAGCTGTGTTGACAGCAGCCTCCTTGGTAAATATTTAGCCGAGCAGGCTCAGTCTAATCTCCCAGCATGCACTGGGCTGATGCTCAGGTATCCAGATGGACAGCTTTGCTGGGAGTTATTTGGTAAATAGCTCTCATATGTTCTGCTATGTTGCAATCCAGACAAACACATAAATCACTCAGTCAACAAGTGGAGCCAACAACTCCCTCTTCCTCAAGTCCTATGGAAAGTGTCTTGGTTGTAACAAATCAGGATAGTTAATGACAGTAGAGTTATAATGGACACTCTCAGAGGACGACTGGTCGTCCTGCTTCTGTATTACGACACCTACAAACTGTACATGTAGTTAGGGTCAGCATCAGACTGGTAACTGCACTTGGTTACCTAAAAGCCATGCAGAGACTTTGCTATCGTGCCCTGTCTGTTCATATATAACTGCATTTATGGCCTCACAATTATCGTGCCAGAGGGATATATGATTGCTTTTTTTATGTATAATTCCGATGCGTGTTGCATGTTTTTCTGTGGTACCCACAAAGTTAGCGTGATGTCACACATTCAATTCAATTCAATTCAGTTTATTTTGTATAGCCCAATATCACAAATTACAAATTTGCCTCAGAGAGCTTTACAATCTGTACACATACGACATCCCTGTCCCAGGACCTCACATCGAATCAGGAGAAACTCCCCAAAAATAACCTTTCACAGGGAAAAAAGGGAAGAAACCTTCAGGAGAGCAACAGAGGAGGATCCCTCTCCCCGGATGGACAGATGCAATAGATGTCATGTCTACAGAATGAACAGCATTTACAAAGTTACATAAACACATTACATGAATATGACAATGTATTGTTTTGTGGATTAATGTTTTGAAGCTTCCAGTTCAGCATTTTGGCTGTTGCCATTTGTGGTGACACGAGAGGGTGGAGCTAAGTACAACTGAACACTGAACAAGATACTTTTAGGTGACCAAAATTACCCAATTAACTTCCGTTAAGTAAAAACTTTTTGTTAAAGTTCTAAGACAAAAACATGGATGTCTCTCAGACCGAACCAAACAGTGGTAGAGACCTGTCAATCACCTTGTAGCCCCGCCCTAAAGCATACCCTGCTTTATGGTCAATTTGACTCAAAATGGATAATAATTTACTAAATGAACATCATGCTGTATTGAAGAAGACTTTAAACTAGAGATTGAGAACATAAGCTATTGTTTACAATGTTTACTGAGGGAATAAATCAAGAGAGAAGTAGAGTCATTTTCTATAGACTTCTATACAACCAGAAGAGTTGCCCCCTGGTGGAGAGAATGCAGGTTTAAGATACAGAGGTTGGCACCTGGTTGTATGACTACATTTGTATCTGATAATACAGCACAATGTCTTTTTATTGTATACTATTTTATTAACATCACTGTTCTATTCATCAGGCCAAGGAGTGGTATGTGCTTCCAGTAGCATAATGACATCATGTTTTATATATATATATATATATATATATATATATATATATATATATATATATATATATATATATATATATATATATATTCCTTATCATTATTGGATTGCAAGCTTATAAATGTATTCAATTAGGGTGAGGATGTGTCTAGCAGATGAAAAACGTGTTGAATGTTATGGTTAAGTCATATTTCTCAGAAATGATAGCCTCCACTCCAATGCGAGTTTCATCAGAGGTGCTCTCAAGAAAATATATTTACTGATTAATCCTCTGACCTGAGTTTTTTCAGGTTTTATATGAAATACTTTCTTTCTTCTGGAAAATTGAGGATAACAAGTAACAAGACACTGGGAAAGACTGTTTTGCTGTTAAAAGGATTTAAATAAAAAAAACAGTTACCTGCTGAGGTAAGTGAGAGTATGAAAATGAGTGCGCAATTTAGGTGAAACTTGAGACTGCAGTGAGTCTGTGTCCCATCACGATCTGTGTTACTGCTTTAAAGTATACGGATCACACATGATATGGAGCTGGTTGCAAAAGTGTCTTCTGGACAGAATAAAAAAGAAAATAATGTTAACCAAAGACATTTTGTAAAACAGCTTCTCTGTAATATAAATTCTTATAATTTAAGTAAGCTTCTTGTTTGTTCTTAAACTTTTAGTCTGGAGTCAAATAAAGGGTGTGAAAGCGGTTTGAAATGTCTCATTTGTGCATTTAAATGGGTGTTATTGTGAATTTGACAATGAAGTATCACAAACACTATTCAAACTATATAAAATTCTATTTGTGCATTTTCACAGCATTTTTAACATTTCTCCCATCTTCTGTCTTTAAGTAACATGAGAAAAGAGGGTTTTTCACTGGGTGAGTGAGAGAAGCAACATTATGGATTAAGCCAAACAGTAATTATAGTCGAGTTTCTCTCACGTCGTCTTTCACTGCTTGCTCAGAGAAGAGAGAAAAGCAGATTTGTGCAGCAGCATTATGTACTGCTTCATTCCTGCCAAGGTTGAAATTTCCATTGCTAATCTGAACTTTGCATAAGTGCTTATAATGGTAGCGTCGATTCAGCCTGGTTATTGTTTTTCCACTAAAGTAAAGCAAAGCTGAGAAGATTCCTGGGTAAATATAAACTTTGCTTAAGTACTTATATGGCTGTTTTCTCTCTCCCATATGGCGACCAAAGGCACAAAGCCTCGGGGGGAATACCAAGCAGCTCAGCTAAGCTCCCGTCCCCATCCCCTAGACAAAGAGACAGCTCTTCAAAGCAGCGCCGGCCCTTTAAACAGTTAGCAGCAGCGAGCGCTTCTAAACGTGACAGTGTTTGAGAATACTTTGCACCACTAAACCCTTGAAGATCTCCCACACTGCTCACTGCCGCCCCGTCAAAAGGGAAAGATGACGAGATGAACTCACGGCGATATGAGCTTCATTTTCAGTCGGCCTTACTCGTTCTTTGTCTAATTAGTAGACTCTCTCTAATCGGATGTCTTCCTTTCTTCTTATCTTCCATTCTTGACCATTGCTTTTTGCTCAAAAACATTCATGCTGCGTATACCATTCAAATATGTGCATATTAATATGGAATATCATGCACATTTTTACATGTTCCAAATATGTCCAAACTTAGTGCGCTAATCCTAAAAAGATTAGCATCAGTCTTGTGTGTGTGTGTGAGTGTGTGTGTGTGTGTGTGTGTGTGTGTGTGTGTGTGTCAGGCCACCTCTGCATATACACAAAGTGATCTTGTAGTTGTAAATAAGATAATGATTTGGACAATGAGATTTTGTAAATAGTATTTTTGCAGAAAAAGATGACAGTTAAGTTAAGCAATACAGCGGAAAAGCTTTGCTTAATAAAGCACGATGTACAAGAGCAGAATTGTGTTTTGATTTTGACAAGCTTTTAAAAATGATGAAAGCAGCTGGATTTGATGTAAATGGGGAACTGCCCGGCTGTGTGTAAAATGTGTGTGTGTGCGTGTGTGTGTGTGTGTGTATGTGTGTGTGTGTGTGAACAGTGAAGAAACTCAGGCATTGCTGTTTATATATAAGAATAATTGCTGTGAGCTGCAGGGAGATTTAAGAGTCCCGGCCCTGCTGTTGCATGACTTTATGGCAGGAGTGTGAAGTGTTATCATTAGTAATGTGATTAACACCTTCTCCACGGGGGCAGCAAGGGGCAGCGCTTTGTGAGTGTGTGTGTGTGTGTGTGTGTAATACAGAAAAGAGACAATTATGTGGTAGGTTAGGATGGGGGGTTGGGGGGGGGGGGGGGGATGTATTTTTTGTCACTCTCCCTCAAAGCCTGTAATATCTAAGAATGATGGCGTGTAGCATTTGTTGCAGCGGCCCGCCTCCTCCACAGCGCTATAATTACCTTGTTAATATATTAGGCACCAGCATTGATTACTTGGCTAATCCGATCACAGAGCCTCCAATTGATCCTTCTGCAAGCAGCCCGACAATAAGCACTTTGAGCAAAGAGGCGCTCAATAGCACATCCACAATTGGCTCTCTCACAGCTTAATTGGCTAAAATCAGCCAAACATTTTGGTTTCCCTCTCAACAGTCAGATCAATGGAGGGAATGAGGCCTGAATTCAGATGACTCTCTTAACCAGCGCAGCTGAGTCCCCCCCACACACACACCCCCCACCCCTCCTTCATCCCCTCCCACGCCGGTCCCTCGTGTCTTTTCTTATTCATTTTTAATAGATTAGTTTTGGGGGCATTTCCACTTGACAGAAAAGAGAGACAGGAGGATCAACCCAGTCACCAGGAAAACGGTTGTATTGGACATTTCTGCAAACCACGGATGCGTTTGAATGTCGACGTTTTTGCATCCGGTCAGAGCAAACTTTGATTTTTTTTTAAAGTCACGCTACATTCAAACATTTCTTTCTGCTGATTGCGTTGGGAGGATAGGAGTGAACATACAGAAACTCTGAAACACAGATGTTGTGTTGTGGGTATGGATTACTGCTCTCCACATACATGTATGTCACATGATTTAGTTGAATTCATTTTATTAGTTGGGTCGAGACAAGCAAAGCAACTTTGGCTAGGATCAAATATGGTCCATGATTATGTTTTTCACTGCATTTGACCACCTGTTTGTCAGCAGGGTGATACAATTAGCAGGAAAAAGGTTATTATACTATATATATATAGTATAGTATCAAGTAAAGATGCATGCTTCCTCCTACACGTTTGGTGGATGTAGGTCGGAAGAAAGAAAATAGTGCTCACAACAAGGTCTGGGGATTGTCTTGAGTAACGGGGGTCCTGCTCTCTGGAAAGGAACTTTGCTGTTGAGTTTTTAAAATGTATTTGACCAACCAGTCCGATAATATTGGAGGAAAGGCTACGGACGATATCTTAACACAATGTAGCTTCCAAGTAGGAAGGAGGAAACATATGTATTGTTATTTGGTGATGTACTGTCGCCTTAATATCTTTTATTATTTTATCATTAAAGGTTTATTGAATTCTGACATCATCTGGGTTATTTGGGATCTGATTTAAGACTTACAAACTAGGGGCAAGGATTTAAAGACGTGATTATTTATCCGACAGGTATAGTCTAATGAAATACATCCAGTTGCATTATGTGGAGGATTCACCCGTGTACAGTATATGCAGTGACCCATACTAGGAACTTAAAGTCCAGATATCTCGGCCTCTACTGCTAATTTCTTACACATTATTTTTTTTTATAATTTCTCCAGCTTCATTGACCTGCAAAATGTAACTAATTAAAAGTTGCATATTCAATTGATCATATTACTCATATCTCATATATTAAATTGCTTGAGTGTTCCTTTTAGTTTTTCTCCACAGCTGTTTATATTAAATAGTTATTGGTGCCATGAGCTCTGCTGCTGAATATGAGAACATTTGATATATCAGGGCCACACATTACTGACTGTATTCATTGGGAACTCCGCTGACTTTACACATCAGTCTGTTTCCAGAGGTCTACTCGTGTAAAACAATGGTATAAAACCTTTGTTGTCTGCAGCGAGAGCCGTCTGAAATCTGACGTCCTCAGGTGATGTCACTTGAGTCCGCCTCGGTTGGATCTGAAGACTAAGCTGTTGGTGGTGGAGTTGCATTGTGGGTAATGTAGGTGCCAGATTCGGACATGGAAGAATGAGTGGTTCTGGTGCATTAATTTGCATCCTTTTGGGTTTTCTTTAATTGATGTTATAGGAGTGCAGGAGGGATTGAGCGTAACACATTGTTTTGATGCTCTGTTGCTTGTGAACAGTCAGCCACGAACATTCCTAATGTCCTCCTTATTTTTGCTCCTTCTCTCTTTTCGAAGTGCACCTCTCTTGCCCTCCTTCTCCCCATCTGTCCGTGTGTCTGCCTGCTTCCCTCTGAGGCCCATCTAAAGGCCAGCTGGTGGCTGACAGCAGCTGAGGACCATAAATCACATGTGGAGGCAGAATTCCTTACGCCGCGTTGGCATTCATTTTGTCAGCCATGAAATAAAGATGTAGCGGAGCAGGAGGTCAAAGCATACAGAACCCCCCACCCCCTAAAGAAACAACAATCTAACATGCACTCTTTTAAAATCGTAATCCTTCCTCTGTGACTTTCTCTCCACAGGTAGCTGCTCTCATCACCTCTTCATTTGTGTGGTCTGCCCCATCCCGACAGCATTTATGATCGACTGTGGCGGTGAATAACAGAATCTCTGGTAACCTGGTTTGAGGAGAATTCATGATTGTTTTTATTTCTATTTCATGCGCTCAAAGATAACAATGTTGTAATAATGCTCACATTTACATGTGTAGGGATGTGATTGTGTTTGTTGACGTAGAGACGTCAAACCTTTATCTCGTTATCACATGTCAGTATTCCAAGATGACACATTGTGAAGGCCGACCACAGGTTCTCCCTTTTTCATAGTGGGTCTTTTCTCCTGCCAAGCTGTGTCCGCACATATGAGTCCACACTTGACACTTCAGGTGAGTGAGTGTGCACCTATGTGTCCGTCCACTGCTTACCTCTCATTCTGTTGCAGTAAACAGCATCATATTTTGGGTTCCATGCTCAAGGACCTCTCGTGGTTGCCGGTGACGCACGCTTTCTTGTAACAACTTTTATTTCCTGTTTTAAGCTGCCAATTGACTGCATTGCCGATTCCGAACTGGCCACACCTAAGCGGCCCTATGGCCGGTAGGGGCAGCGAGTCGTAACACAGCTGGAAAAGCAGTTTGTCCACCTCTTTAGACGCTGTGTTTGTCGAACAGCAAACTGCATCACCTCCACTGCTCTGCAGCAAGTGACACAGTTATTCAGTATCTTTTTTATTGAGCATCAACCTCCTGTTTACATGTGTATTGTTGACTAAATTGACTTCGACCCTAATATAAGCTTAGTCACGCATGAACGGATGACAAGATAGTGCTCTGCCTGCACGGAGACAAAAACATCTCAGACCTATGTTCGATACATTGTTCGGTTTGTGCCCACATCCGGTCCACATCTGACTGAGACCCCAACCCATCCTGAGACCAGCCACCTCTGCATGCGGTCCGGCTCATCGGGTCCCAATGCGAGCAAGATCTAATCCCAGAGCGTACAGATTTGACAGTTATATGCGTCCTCGCGTGAACCGATGGCAAAAATCTCCCTGTTAAGACACGCGTATATGATATGAGCAGAAGATTTTAGAATGGGCACCATATATTGCAAAATAAAAAAGATTGCCTTGTGAATATGAAGACAATTCCTTTGCCACAACCAACATTGAAATGAAAGGCTGCACGAATCAATCTTTTCCCATGGACAATGGATGTGTAATGTGAATGGAGTCACTCTAGTGTAGTTTCCCTCAGCTCGTCATCTATTAGCTCATTGGGTCCGTGGCTGCACTCTCCTCCACCTCGGTTCCAGGAGCAGCAGCTCTGTGACAAAGCACTGATAAACCTGCTCCAGCAGACAGAGTCAGTCAGCTGGTCAACACAGAGGAGCATTTAGCTGCTAAGAAGCAATGTATTCCCTCTCGCTAAAAGGAAGTTAAAGATTGGATTCAACTCCAAAGAATTTGTTTTTATATGTCTGCTGGATATGTAAATAGCCATTATTTTCGCTTCCATATTCACCATAAACACTATAAGTTGATACATTGTAAATGTGTGTGTTTATGCTTTGTTCTGCTGTGTCCAAGAAGACAAATACATCTATTTAATACTACTTTAAATATAAAAAGTATGGCACACACGTGCCAACATACACTCATGTACACACACACACACACACACACACACACACACACACACACACACACACACGCATACACACACACACACACACACTGCTCCCACTTGTACATTTGAAAGAGCTCATTGTTGCAGCACACCTGCCTGGTCTCCATCATGACCGTAGCAACATAATGGAATCCCATGTAGGATTTTCACGTAATCCATGTCCTGCTTGTTCCTGCATTAGTCTGCGTGTCAGGGTGACATGCAGCCCTGCTTCTGCCAGGCGGATTGTGTTCACGCGGTGTGTGTGTCAACGTATATAACACATGTACGGCATACATCCACCAGCAGGAATGAACAACTGAACGAGGGAGGGATAATATTGGTTAATGTGTTAGGATGTAGAGGCCAAAGGTCTAGTGTGTGCAATTACATTTATTCCCTGTTTACGGGCCCCATCTGATATGTCTGGACAGCAGCAGATAAGTATCACAATGAAAGGAGAAGTGATATGGGGAATTCTGTTGAGGAATGTAGTCTAAATGCAATACTTTATAATTCTGTTGGCAAAATATTCATATTTTTGCAATTTTATTTCCTTTTTGTTATTGTCATTGCTAGCTTGCTTGTTTTATTATTATATATTTATAACTGTATTAATTTTAATATGATATATGCCTTTTCAATTAAATTATAATAATAATAAGCACTCATTTTGAACATCTTTAAAGTCTTGGATTTTCATACCGTACTAGAAGGTACATTACCTATT
>NC_046990.1:5585270-5770270 GCF_009769545.1 Cyclopterus lumpus
ATATCGCTAGCCCGTGATGAAAAGATGAATGTGCTAGTTGCTAGGGTGCTTTCCATAGCAACCGCCTTGTTATGTGCAGGCAACCATCCCAGGAGGGACTATTTCATTTTGAACTTTAATAATAAAGAAAATCTTTTCAAATTAGAACGTGTCCATAGCGTTCACAGTGACATACTTGACGACCCGTTTAATAAAAGCAGTAGCTCACAGACAGGCTGCGATTATGTCGTGAGAACCACAAATTAAATTATATATCTATATGTGGATTCATATTAGAGACAGACATCTCAAACCCTGGGCAGATAAAAACATAGCGTAGGGCAATCTTATGGCTTGATAGATTCCACTAGAGTTAAGAGAGAATAGTAAACACACGCCTTGAATAAACTGCTACACGCACACACACACACAATCTCCCTGCCTCCCACACACACACACACACACACACACACACACACACAGACACAAATCTGCAGGCCTCGCTTGGCCATTCATCAGGTTGTTGTGTAGAATTGATCGGTGCAGGTGATCCGTAATCTGGATTTCTCAGGGCGTCCGTGCATCATCAGGGTTCAGCACACTCCAGTGAGCAAACTGACAAACCAGTTAGTTGTGGTCTTGAATGTTACGAAGCTGCTCTACTGTATTTCTTTCAGATTTTGAGGCTGTTCAATTCGGATACAACAACATTAACAGAGAACACCACACCACCTGCGAACACAAGCTGCAGACGCATGCGGGCGTGTGCGTGGTGTGTGTGCTCACTATTGATTCAACCCTGATGCACCATTACTGAGGAAGGAAAACCAAAGAGTTCAGTTAATTATTAGGCCACACTCACATTAACAACCCGTGTACCAAAGCTGCTGGATGTGTGTACTGTGCATGCGTGCGTTTGTTTTAGTTCATACCGAGACAATCCAGAACAAAAAGGTCAAAGATACTGTCATCTCCAGACTGTATACGCATTTTAAATGTTCACGTTTTCACGTCTTAAGCTGCATTCACACCACATCGGGTTCTTGGCGATTAGCAAACGGGTGTGCGGCCGGGGAGGGGAGTGTAACCTGTCGATGGCACCGTTAACACCAAGCCACTGCACAGGGATGGACCTCTATTGTTGTCTCACGGCTGGGTTGTACAGCTCTGAGCTTTCGCCGGTCACATGATTGACCACCACAGCGTGACATCGGGTTGCATTTCTCCAAAAATAGATTTGGTTTCACTTTTCGCTGCTGCATTTTTCTTTCCAAGTCACAGGTTTTTAAAAGGTTACCGTTCTATGATTAAGCGATTGCCTCCACATGGCTCTCAACATGGCGATGACAAACGGTACAAAACAGGGCCCCCGTTTCAGAAAGTGGATCGAGAGTAAGTCTGGTAAATTTAAATGATTGCAATACTCCAATATTTGTGATATTGGGCTATACAAATAAACAGAATTGAAATTGAATTGAATACTGAATGAAACTTTGTTTCACTCGGACACATTTCCCCTCTCTGACTATGGCTCTGCAAAAAAAAAAAAATAATATACATATATATATATATATATCTCCATTAGATTAAAATAGAGTCTCTGCCTTTTATGTACCTGTTGCCATGGTGAATTGGTGGTATCAGAGCTTCATTGATGATGGATTTTTTCCTTTCACCAGATAAGAGTTAACAAACTCAGATCAGCTGTTCTGGAACTCAAAGTTTCCCATTTCAGGGTTAGTGGAGTCAGAGTTCAGGGCTAGTCAAGTCAGGCTTTAGGGTTAGTCAACTCAGATTACAGGGATTAGTCAACTCAGAGTTTGATTTGATATCAAATTGAATGTAAAACTATTTGATAAATATGAAAGCTGACACATGGATGATATCAGGCATTTTATTACTATATTAGACAGACAATAATTTAAATCAACAGCTCAGTTGGTGACTCAGTAAAAGCTAGAGAGATTTGTGTCATAAATAACATTTGATTTACTAAGTATCTGATAATTGTTCCAGATGACTTTCGTCACAGTATTTATTTCGTGCAGTGTTGTGTCACTCCTCCCGGCTGTAGCCGACAGCTCTCCTCCTCTTTCCAGGCAACGCTAAATCCAATCTATTGTTTTATTCAGACGTTTTGCTTTTCCTCTGTGAGCAAACGCTTCCCACCACTTGATGGTCAACAAGAAACTATGAGAGAGGCAGCCAAAAGGAGAAAGATCAACAGTGGTCTACTCGAGGCGTCCGTACACAGCAATGATCAATGAACTCAACAAGACAAACGTTCACAAGGAGCCTCGCGCTGTTTATCGTCACAATGTTTTGGCTCAACTTGCACCGGTGACTCATCCTGCTCACACATGAGGCGCCATTAAACCCAGCAGGAGGCCACTCCGTCACTGGGCCAGCGTCTCCATCAGTCTGTGGAAGATGTATGAGCACAGCTTTGCTTCCTTGTGAAGCGTCACTCAGTATTATTGAGTATAAATCTGGTTGGTAAGGTGGCATTAGAGCTCTTTTTCCAAGACTGAGCTCAGGTAGACCTTATTCAACCACAGATGTATGCTCCTAATTCACTGTCCTATGCTGCCACATGTGTCACATTGTGCTTTAAAGTCTCTTGATTGTGGAATCCAATTATACAAGACGATTAAATATAGATATATTCCTGCTTTAATAACTAGAACCTTTATAACAGTTGGCTGTATTTGATGACGGCAAGTGCCTTTTTTAAATGTTCTCCCAAAGTGATGTGTTCATGTTGAATGTTATTGTGTAAATACATTGTGTTGTAATAGAGACTATTACCTTGATGTTGACTTTGTGGAAGTCCTGTCTTTCTGTATATGACGCCGAGTGTTGATGTAGACTATTTCCAATGAAGGACGGACTCCTGTTGGTGAGAGCCTTGGAGCGGCCCAATGGGAAAGTACCTGGTCTAGTGAGGGGGAGTCACGACTTTGATTGGAAATCAATTTGTTTCCACAGTCTTAGTAACCACGGTGGATATTTATTGGCCTATTTTCCACTGTTTAGGCATAAATAAAAAGGGGTTCAAGTCTTCAGAGTATTAATCCACACCGACGCGAGAGACAGATTGAAAGCAGACTTTTGGGAAGTAAAAATAAACCAACAAAAATGCACTTACATGGCTTACAAAAACTAACTAACACACCAATCCAAATAAGTTAAACATTATAGAAATAATCTACGTTTTAGTTTTGGTATCGGTTCCAAACTTTTCTCAGGCGGGCTGGGGGGGGGGGGGGGGGGGGGGGTCATGACCCCCAACAGCCTATCTATGAACCGGCTCGTTACGTTTCCCACATATGGCAAATGTTTTTTGTTTTTCGCCTATGACCAACCAATCTTCTGATCATGTTTGGACTCATGGTTTAATGCACTTATTGTAAGTCGCTTTGGATAAAAAAGCGTCAGCTAAATGACATGTCATGTAAAAAGAATGTAGCCTGAGCATTGATTCGAGTACGTGAGACATCCTAAACACTTCGTGGTGACATTGGCTCCATCCTAAACGGTCCCGTGCCCTCTTACCTCCGAACAGATGAGGCGAAGAGGTGTGCGGGTAGCGATCCGATCAACAGTCGGGGACCTCGTGCCCTCCGCCGGGGCGCTCCCTGTCCGCCTCCTCCGGGCTGCTGCCGCCGGACTCCTGCGAGTTGTAGGCTCCGCTGGCTGTTCGGAATGTTAATGCCGGACTGGGTTCTGGTCCCAGAGCCCCCCCACAGATCTGGCCCTGGCTCCGTGGTGCTGGCTGGTGCTGGACGAGGGCTACGGAGGCGCTGTACGCCATGGTACCGCACACCCCGGCGGTAGTCCTGCTCACGTTACTGCCGTTGCTGCTGGACGTGCTGGAGGGCAGTGTCCGAGCCGGAGTAGGCTCTCGTCCGTCCGTTGGCAGCTGGAATAGCGGCCGGGCTGCTCTGCTTTGCCCCCATGTTGACCTCCAGTGACTCGGCTTTGAAATATTAAAGAGGCTCTCTGTGAGCCACTGCGGGACAGTGCGCCAGATTGACGGCCGAGGCAGACGGCTTTACCGGACACACGTAAACAAGGGGGGGGGGGGGGGAAGCAGAACTAACTCGGCGTCGCCTACGACCCCGTCGACATTTGGGAGATGCCAGCGGGTGAAAAGTTGAACCGGGCCAGCTGTGACAGAAGGTCGAGAGGTGTGTAAAACTTTAGAAGCCGTCACCATTGTGTGGCGGCGCCGCAGGTAAAGTGGGACCCTTCCTCGTTTGAGCCGCCGCTGTGGACCCGCTGAGCTCCGACCGCTGGTTGATCCTCAGTGTCCGCTCCGCCATAGCTCCTGAGCAGGGCGACAGGGTGAAGATACGGGCTCCTCACACCCTCCCCGCCGGACAACGCATTGCTCAAAGGGAAGGAAGTGATGGAGGAGAAAGCCGCGCACAAAACCGTTTTATCAGCGGCAGTAAAGGAGACTCCGTGCAGGCAAGCTGTCAAGCTGTGAAGCGGAGCTCACAAGCATTTCCGGTGAGGACTTTCAAAATAAAGCCGTTGCGGTGTTTCAAATAGACAGTGTTCACAGTTGCAAGATCCAACTGGCTAAAGAGCCAACTAAAACCATTTTAGAGAAGTGGTATTCATTATGATCTCATTTTTGGAGGCTGGCACTGCTTAGAGATATCTTATCCAGGGAGTAGAAACAGTTCGCTTCAAACAAACATCCACACTTTACCAACTCTGAGAGGCCTGCAAAGGTAATGTCAGCGAGCCAATATGCTCACAATGAAAACAGATTTTAAATACTAAAAAGTTAACGCTTATGGTGAGGTACTAGAAGTGGACTTGAAAGTAGGAACCCCCCCCCCCCCTGGCTGTTTTCCTATGGTGTTTGCATGACAATCTGGAATTAAGATGTTTTTTTTAATGTATGTTAAGTTATGGACCTGCACAAAATAGTCCAAATTGGTGAAGTCCGATAAAAAATTAAATTGTTCAAAATGAAAAGCACTCATCTCTTTTGTTATGAAGCCCATCAATAAGATCCGATGGAATCAATTGCCATCAGTAGTCATTAAATAACGTCTACCTAAGTGTCACATGATCTGTCACAAGAAAACACATTGAGAGTGTCCAACATGCTTTTTGGTGAACTCCAAACATGTTTTGTAGTTTTTTCTTGAAGCAATAGCTTTTTTTTGTTCTGGCCCTGTGGAGTGTCCTATGGACAGATACTGTGGAGCTGTATGAGAGTTATCTTTTGGTCTGATTAATGTCCTCCTCGCCCTGCATGGTGCGTGAGTATTGGTCCTCTGTCGGCAGGTTTGTTGTGGTGCCATATTTTGTCCACGTTGTAACAATTGATCAAATGGTTCCCCACGTTAAATCATTAAACACAGGTGAACTTTACTTAATGATGTGCCCTTTGAAGGTAATCAGTGAAACTGCCCCAGGTCATTGAAACTGTGGAACAAATTGTTTTTCCGATGTACGCTAACGTCTACTCCCCCCCCACGGCAACTCTCTCCAGACCAAGTACTTTACTATGCTGGCAGCTCGAAGGGTTTCACCCACACGGCCATATATATATATATATATATATATATATATATATATATATATATATATTCTAAATCTATTCAGTATTTATGTGTATTTTTACATATTTACCTATTCATAATCAAAAAGTTGTACGCACAATCGAAATTTCTATATATGTTAAGAGACACAGTAGCTCTTATCATTTTTAATAACATGATAAATGCATGGAGCCAGAGTATGCAACACGCTTTTTATGCTCAATATAGAAAATGTCAACTTTCTGACGTTTAACAGGTTATGTCAATGAGCCAGAATCCAGAATGCTAATCCAGACAGCGACTTCACTTGACATTTCTTTGGCTTTTGCTTTCTGGTTATAGACTCGCACCGACCTGTAGGTTTCTAACCTATGAATTATTCATCCCAATTATTATCATGACTGCTTTTATTGATGGCAGTAGTACTTATCTTTTTATGGTACTAATGCACTGCAGCTTTTCATGCTTTCGTCATGGTCAACTGCACCACGCAACAATGACATAACAACAATTAATGCAGTCCGGTTTATTGTGAAGAATGAGAATAATAATACTTGGGATTATATGTTTGCAGAATTCTGAGAAGGTATGTAAAGTATACATACTTGTGTGATCCTTCAGAAAAAAAAAAACATGTAATACTAAGTGTATATGAGGTTTCTGGATTTTCTTGTTGTAGGCTCCTGCAAGATGTCATACATACATCTGTAGACATTTTGGTAGGGCCATCCAATCAATTTCAGCAAACATCCCAGTATGATTCAATGCAAAAAAAGACACGCATTTCTACTTTGTAGTTAAATATTTAACATTTATTCCAACGCTGACATAATAAGGACATTTTATTCATACAATTCAGTATATTAATATATATATATATATATATATATATATATATATATATATATATATATACTTTGGACTTCGCACTGAACAGCACTTTAGCCCACCCACTGGTGCAATACTAATACGTTTAAGTACTTTTTAATTTTTTTATTTATTTTATACACTTTATCCACTTTATTCTATTTCTACTCCGACTGTATATATAATATTCTTCTTGTTTTTACTCTTTTATCTTATTTCTGTTATTATACTACTTGTTTTTACTTATTACTGTGAGCAATGCTGCTGTAATCCTGTAATTTCCCCACTGAGGGACTAATAAAGGATTATCTTATTTTATCTTATATATATATATATATATATATATATATATATATATATAATATAATAATATTCAGTATGATATGATATATATACCATCTAATGTAAATATACAATATACATATCATAAATATATTATAATAACATTTAAATATTGTATAATATAAATCACGGGCTGCACGGTGGTGTAGTGGCTAGCACTGTCGCCTCACAGCAAGAGGGCCGCGGGTTCGATTCCCGGTCAGAGCGGTCCTTCTGTGTGGAGTTTGCATGTTCTCCCCGTGGCAGCGTGGGTTCTCTCTGGGCTCTCTGGCTTCCTCCCACAGTCCAAAGACATGCTGCAGGTTAATTGATCTCTAAATTGCCCATAGGTGTGAATGTGAGAGTGAATGGTTGTATGTCCCTACATGTGCCCTCGATGGACTGGCGGCCTGTCCAGGGTGTCCCCTGCCTTCGCCCTATGTCAGCTGGGATAGGCTCCAGCGCCCCCGCGACCCTAATGAGGATAAGCGGTATTGAAAATGGATGGATGGATAATATAAATCACATATATATCAAATCTAATAGAACATGTTTATATATTAAGATGCCCCTATAAACCTTGTGAGGGTTGAAGTGTGCCTGTTTTTATCCTCCTCCTCATTGTGTTTCTTCACCTCCTCACTGTGTCCGTCGTCCAGCTGGTAGTGACGTTCACTTTGCTCAATATGGCTGCTTGAGGAGTTATCACGTGTGTCCTGGTGGTCTCATGTTTTCTTAATTCTTCCAACAAGTGCTTCATGTCCCTTACTCCCGTCACTGTCCATGTTGGATCTGTCCCCGTTGATGTTACCTGTCGCGCTGGCCCTTTTATGTTGTTAAAATAAAAACGTCTGACAAGAACGCGCAGCTTTTGGGCCAGATGACTTTGGCCCAAAACTGAACCTATTTCAGGACGCGTATTAGCTAAATTGTGTATCACTCATTTATATCATTAATCAGTAATTGGCTAAATAGGCTGCTTCTTAGACCCGTCTCTTGTGGGCCAGAACGATTCGGCCCCAGCTGCAACTGAGACACACAGAGAGAGGCGGAGAGGAGGTGCAGGAAAAGCATATATTTTGCGCAGATATCCTATTTTACAAATATTACTGGGTATATTCCATATCTCCAAAACACAAATATTGACAATTTGTTTAATTTATAAATATAATTAATATTATTATTATAATCTTTGCATACTTTTTTATTTTTTTGGGGGGGGCTCAGGGTGCCATGCAACTTGTATGCATGGCAACTACAGTTAGCTAACCCTGTAATGAACTATGCAGCTCAGCAACACATCAGTAAAATATATATACATACAAACTAGCAATGAATAATATTCCACATCATTCAAAGTTGTCTAGTGTCTGGCAGCTGACTGAAGGAACCTCCAAACACCGTTCAAGTAGAAAACCGAGAGATGACCTTCATGGCTGGTAAAGGAAGGTCAAGACAGCCCGGCTCAAGCTGCTGCCTTGTCCAAACACTGGATATCAGTATGTACAGTGTGTCCGTCACATTACATTACACACGGTTCATTTCAACTGACACTTTCATTGCATAACAACTGAATGCTGTATACTCATTTATATGTTGTACTTTTTATTTGAATGAAAGTACTGTCACGTTACTACATAGACATTACTAAATAGATATTACTAAATAGACATTACTAAATAAACATCTTCCATCTTGTACAAATTGATAAGGTCTGTTCTGTGAAAGGACATTTTGCAATTTGCATAGCAAAATGTATATTTTATGTAACAATTCCACTGCAATGGGCGCTTGAAATATTGTATTTCATTCCGGGCAACCTGATCTCTAAAACCAGTCACCAGAACGGAAGTCAAGCTCTTATTGTGAAATCGAAAGGGACCGTTTTTGGTCTGATGGTATATATTTATGGAAACTTGATAGTCTTGGACGTTCGGCGTCAGCTGACGTCAGCAGCGGCGCAGCAACGTCAATAACACCAGAGAGCCTCGCGCTACTTTCATGGTCTTGCTCCTGAACTCCTCATCCTAATGTTTCTAAGTGGCGAACAACGTGCTGCATTCAGGTGCTGTTCCGCTGGCTGCTTTTGCTTTGCTACCATCTTGTTTGTGCAATTGCATCCACCAAATGACGTGAACAGTTACTGCCTCCAATCAGTCATTGGAAGCTGCTTCACTGATTTGTATATCCCAAACAAATTGATATGATTACTATATGAAACTTAAGAAAGGGGCTGCAGACATTACGCTACTTGAAGACCTCAAACGAGATGACGGATGAACAGATTTCTTTTGAGCGCCTGAACACACCACTGTAAAATGATGTATGATTTTTGCAGTTATGAATAGGCCTATACGTGCTTAGTGCAACATCTGTGTAAATGCATTGTGGTAAGTGTGTCTGCAGTAAACTTCAGTGAGGTCAGCAGCAGACATTATGTGGACAGCAGAGTTCACAGAGCCGGTGAGGAAGGTAGTTTTTTTTTCTCACCCTCCACTGCGTTAATCCTTTTAATCTCCTCTATCTGGAAATAGCTCGGGTTATCTGTCGATTGATGGCCACAGCATCCAGCACCAGCTGCACGGCTCAGCGGCCACACAGCAACACCGCAATCACATTAGCCTTAATGGCTGCCGTTCCTTTGAATGAAAGGTCAGAGTGCGAGTGTCAGTTCGGTGTTGCTGGTGTTGGATGGCGGAAAATCCTCGTGGACTCGACCCGTGCCGGGTATCAGAGGTGTGTGTATTCAAGCTTCTGACACCGCATTTAGACCATTTACAAACTAAAACTCACTACTACAACCGTTCTAAAAATGGTATTTAAAAAAGAAAAAGGTGCAGTGAGTCGGATTCATCATCATTGGGCAAGAGACCGAACCCCAAATCTCTCCCCGTAGGATCAGTGTTTGAATGGACATGAATGTGAATTAGTTTACACTTGATGGGCAGGTGGCATGGCAGCCTCTGCCTATCAGTGTGTGAATGTGTGAATGGCATGTATACGTCGTGCTTTGAGAATTGAAAAGCACGCTACGAGTCCATTACCTTTTAGCAAAACCGACTGAAACTTGTAAGAGAACGACGTTGGCCACCACTGTGTCTCACTTGTAGCCACCCACTGGTGATGGGTCGGTGATGAGTAGTCAGGAGTCAGCAGTCAGTCATTAGTATTATCAAACAGGCAATAAAAAGGTGTTTTGAGAATGTGTGAGTCACCGCAACCTTGAGAGGTTCTCGAGCATGCAGCCAAAACTCTGTACACATGACATCTATTGCTTCTGTCCATCCGGGGAGAGGGATCCTCCTCTGTTGCTCTCCTGAAGGTTTGTCCTGATCCGATGTGAGGTCCCGGGACAGGGATGTCGTATGTGTACAGATTATAAAGCCCTCTGAGGCAAATTCATAATTTGTGATATTGGGCTATATATAATAAACTGAATTGAATTAAGCACATTTCCTGAGACAACATCGATTAAGCATCAACCACAAAAACCCATGTGTGCATTAGGGTCAGGTAGATCTATACCACCTGCAATCAATACTTAACTAATACTCAAAGTAACACTTAAAGCCTCATGAATTGTTCAGGGACAGTGGAACAAGCTGCAAACATAACATTGATGTATTATGACCTTTATAAGCAAACAGTTCCCCATATACACATCAAACAGACTCAGGTAAATATTAGCATTAATTTGTAAATGTGCCCAACATACACTCTTCTTCCAGCTCCGGTTTGGTTTACACCAAATCCTGAAGGAAATATCTAAATATCTAAATGCTCGACTCTGTTCACCAGCTGCTGTCTCACTGTGTCTGTCTGCTGCTGAGCAGGTGGTGTACAGTGGGTTCCTCAGAGCGGCTTTTATCAGAGATGATGACCGAATGAAATACATACTTCTTCAAAAATCATATTCCTGCAGTCCTGTGTGTAAGAGCCACTGAAGCACATCTCTATATAAATGACGTGTTATGTACGTTAGAATATTATTTACGTTCATTCAAGCTTTTTCTTTATTTTAGTTTAGTATAGTGTATTATTGGTGGATATTGAGGTTATGTGTGTTGTTGCTGTTGTTGCATTTTTAAGTGGTAGAATACTGTTACACTGTGTTATTTACTATGTAACGGGACCAGCTCTAGATTCCTATAGTTTTTACTTTATTTTGCGCTTGTTTTTTGTTTATAGAGAAGTATATCCTAGAGATACCCCTTTCATGCAGTCCACCTGCAGGACCTATTTAAACTCATTGCAACCCAAATGATTACTTACTTATGTCTGAATATGGAAAACGAGGCAGGAACGTGCTGGATCGCGTTCCTTGGTCAAAGGCCTCGGCCCGGTGTTTTCTTTGCTTCACTTCACCTGAAAAGGTCATTAAACAGGATTCCCCACTAAAAGTCTTTTCTAAGCTCCTATTTCTGAGCTTATTGGGTTTTATTCAAACAAGGCAGAATATACAATACAGTAATTGTTTTGTTCCTACAAAAGGTCGTCCTCGCAGTACTCAAAACAATTCACATGTAATGTGTTTGGAGTATTTCAATGCAAGGTGATCCTTGTATTTACTTTACAAAGTTCAGAAAGTCTCTTTTGGTCGTCCAACAGAGTGGTTCAGTCCCGGAGATAGAGTCCGAAAAGAACTGCTGTGCAGAAAACAGGACATATATGCTGCAAGAACGCGTGGGCGGACGTCTCTCAAACAACGGAAGCATAGCTAGGTGTGAAGACGCTCAGAAAAAGGTGTGAAAAAAACACCAAAAGGAACAAAGTGTCCTTAACATGACCCAGTACAAAGCATGACCATATATAGAGGTCTTTAGCAGATTATATTTATAATACATTTTCAACAGTAACAGACATTTTTTTTTTAACACAACCCACAACACCCTCTCATAAAACGTATCAGACCATTAAATCCTAATCCCTAGGTGCAGTCACGATGATCATCAATGGGCGCCCTTGGCTGGACACCAGAGCAAAGGCCGGTCTCCTCTGAGTACTGATCCACCATGGCGGTGAGAAGATGCTCCGGGCAGTCCAGGTCCGGTGGGCCAAAGGTTCTTCACAGAATGGTGGAGTGGGGAAAACTGACTTTTAGTTTATTTGGAGTGGGCACAATCATATATGGGACAGGTTGAATGCCTGAACGGATGAAGTGGAACCTTTCCCAGTTGTCACTGTTAGCATTAGAATGGTGGTGCATTTTAAAAAATGCGAGTGCTAACTTATGTTAAAAAAAGTTGCAGGCTCATCAAAAAGATTTAGTATATCCCAATCAGCATTGGTTGGGTCCTCCGGGGCTACAGGAAGCACCTCTTATATAGGCTCCTCGGTCCAGGCTTTTAAAAGGTTGTCGAAGTCCGGCGCGTCATAGCCCTTGTTGATCGTCTCGGTCTGTTTTCTGCACCGGTCATGTTGTATGACATGAGACGTCGTAGTAGGAACCCACTCTTTCCTGGTGCTTGCCATGACTCTGGGGGAGAAACAGCTGGAACCCCCAAGAGAGATGGGAACCATGTCTCTGGACTG
This sequence comes from Cyclopterus lumpus, assembly GCF_009769545.1. Taxonomy (NCBI): domain Eukaryota; kingdom Metazoa; phylum Chordata; class Actinopteri; order Perciformes; family Cyclopteridae; genus Cyclopterus; species Cyclopterus lumpus. Next base: position 5,597,534 of record NC_046990.1, read on the forward strand.
GCAGTAAACATAATGGTTATTCTCTACGGTCGTTGGGTACGTCTTACGTCTACTCTTAAATGTGATGCCTCCCTGATTGAAAGTGGAAGCTGGTTCCATAAATGAGGAGCTTGATAAGTGAAGGCTCTGGCTCCCCATAAAGTCACTTATTAATCTTTGCCTGTTCTTTGACTGCATTATACAGCGGCAGTATTTTAGGTGCATCTTTAACTCTTTTTCTCAGAGTTTGTCCTGATCCGATGTGAGGTCCTGGGACAGGGATGTCGTATATTGTACAGGTAGTAAACCTAGCCCTCTGAGGCAAATTTGTAATTTGTGATTTTGGTGGGCTATACAAAATAAATTGAACTGTTGAATTTAATTGAATAAGAGTATGAAGAAAAGATATCGATGGAGAGTTTCCCTTCCCTATTCGAAGGGTAATGGTTACACCTACTGGTCAAAAAAAGGTACTAAATACAACACGTTTTCTCCCAAGAAAAACTCCATAATAGGAAGAAACCTTCAGGAGAGCAACAGAGGACAATCCCTCTCCCGGATGGACAGAAGCAATAAATGTCATGTGTACAGAATAAATAGAGCTCTTCGATGGAGTGAGCAAATTAATAAACAGTTTCATGCAAGGTCAATAGGCTGCAAAGCCTTAAGGATGTTTTGAGAATGGAGTGTATAGTTAAATGTAATTAAATGGATGCTGTGTCATTAAATGGATGTTGTGTCACTGAAAGTCTTGGCAATGATGATGTATATTGTATATTTAAAAAGCCTGTTGGAATCGCATTCTCCACTGCATAAAATGTGTACAACAACTCCCATTAGATGGGGGAAGATTCTATTCGAAGTGTAAGGGCTTTATCTTGAGGTCAAACAAAGGGAAACAATAAATATAGCTTTGCCCGTCTGGCTCCTTATCACAACTGATCAAGATGGCCTGCTCAGAGGGCCTCGCAATTGATTTTGAAAGACAGAGAAGCTTTTGATGATGATGATTTAGAGGAAGAGGTGACAGAATATGACAGTGACTTTCAAGAACAGGATGCGAATGAGCATCAGCTATTTACAAAATGAAGACGAGCCCCAGGATCAGCCCGTCAGCAGCCAGCCCCAGGATCAGAACAAACAAGTCTGTCTGTCAGCCAGTATGTGAAGAAATACGGATGTCTCGCATAAAGATCTGGTCTGCCTGTGATGATGCCACTTCCTCATATGCTTGAAACTTACAAGTATACAAAGGGAAGCCTGATGTAGGAGCAACTCAGAAAAATCAATTAATCAAGGAGAGTTGTCCTTGTATTTCAATATATTGTGGAAGAGACATTTAAGGGGTTAGATGTTCAGGTGTACATCCACGATGTGTATTTTACCCATGAGCCTGTGAAAGACAGAGTATGTGACCTCTCACATTGCTTTGCACAACCAAAATGCAGCCCCCTCGCACACTCTAAAGGGAAAATTAAGAGTTAAAGATGCACCTAAAATACCGCCGCTGTATAATGCAGACAAAGAACAGGCCCGGTGGTTGTGGACCGCAGCTCTAACAGATCAAACCTGAGGATGGAGTCTCAGACATGAAGCAAGCAGCTGAAACAAACATCCTTCAAGCTGTTGGCAGTCACTCATCACACAGACTATAGAGAGCACAACACACCTGAATGTGTCTAGGAAAAATGGTGCATCCAGGGACTTTGGAATCTCCCCAAGGCTTATGTACTTGTGGAATCTCATGGCACCCCATGTTTCCCTCCTACACACCACTGGGTGGCAGTGTTGCTTTAATCAAATCAGTTCAGGAACGGCAGGTCCAAAGAGACTGTCAACAATACCCAACATTAGCAGCTGACAATATAATCATTATTATAATTTACACAATTACAGTATATACTAACTACACATCCATGTAATATGTTATTAATATGCACCCTGCTTGACAAACTTGGCAATCTTGTTGTGTTAGAGTGTGACCATGAAAAGGTTCCATGTAGCCTAAAGCAGGGGTCAACTCAGTTCACCTGAGGGCCACTAGCCAAAATCCCTTGAACTTGATATTACTATATTTATACACTGGGGCTGAACTACTCATCTTTGATTCATGGCACTTGAGATTCTAAACTGCAAGTTTCTTCTTCTGAGATGGCAAGCATTCCCCATTAAACGATTTGTTAAAATATTAAATAGCCAACCTTTCTTGAAGTTGTTTTTCATCCAGATCAAACTTGTCAGCTTCAGAACAGACAATTTGATTCAGGTGTTCCAAATGCAATTAATTAGTAATGACTATGTGTGATCTATAAAGTAATTAAGTATGATCTATAAAAGTCATACAATTAAATTGCAAGACATATAAATGAAACAATATTTTGTAAAATGAGTGTTATTTAATAAAAACATTTTTTTTAAAGGAATTACCGACCTAGCTGGCTAACTAGCTTGGTTTTGCGCTTGTTGTGTTACTTAGCATTAAAATGTGTCTGCCTTGTTCATTCAGAACTACCTCCGCTGTGTTTAGATTCTAAAGATGTTCCTCAGACAAACACTAAACTCTGAAGGACAGAAAGTCTCTGGTTGCTCGAGCCAACAGAAGCTGGCTAACACGGCAAATGCTGCTCTTTCATTTTGGTGAGTCATAGTCTAGTCTAAACTCACAAGGCAGCCTAGTTAGCTCAGAAGCGTGAGCGGCCTTGTTAGGCTCACACTGTGTCCCCACTGCGGGCGACAAAGCAACGGGGACATGAAGCTACACACTGGACGCTCGCCTCCTGCCATGCGTGACATGCGCGACGCGCTACAAATCAAAGTTGAGCTAGTCTCAACTCTTGTTAGCGCTACAAAGACAAAGTGAAATGTCGACCAGTCGTTCACTTTGTTCCATTCATCCAAAAGAAAACACCATTAGCCAGTTCCCAGTGCCAATGACATAACTACGCCAACGAGCACTGGAGCAACTCTTAAAGCACTCCATGGCCGAGCTCCTGCCTACATCCCCGAACTGCTAATCTCTTAAACCCCCGATCGGTCACTTAAGTCATCCACTTCTCGCCAAAAGTAAAAGTTTGGAACAAACTACCCGTCGCGTTAGATCTACTGAGTACTTTTAGAAAAACATCTAAAAATGTTTAAATTAGCATTTCTTTGATACATTTTAATTAATTAATCTGTGTGGTGACTGGTTGTATTATGTATTTTTTCTTGTATGTGCTTTGTGCTTGGTGTTTGTGTTATCAGTTAGGATGTTACTGTAAAACTCTTTGTATATAAATATGGTTTTACAAACTGACTTTCTATACATCTTATATTACATTGGTTTAGCAGACAGAATATTTTAGTTAAATTTCTCTACTTTTGCTCACAGTATCTCAATCTACATTTAGAATGCTTGTTTCTCAGTGTACCAACTTTAATTTTTTTTTAATTTGTTTGTGTTTCACCCCAAAATATCTTTGTCATGATCCAGCTGACACTCTGTAATGTTATGCATTAATCTAATATCATCTGGATAACTTCGTAAATAGAATGGGGTGCTTACTACGTGCTTTGGTTATTAAAAGTGACATTTCCATGCAATTACCTTTTGGGTCAAAACAAGAAAGAAATCATTCATAGTGTTGGTCTCCATAACTTTACTTTACCCACAAAGACACAATCTCCGCAGAGACCGTACTGAATTTGTTGAATACACTAGAAAGAAATGTGATGATTCATGCAAAAAAACACGACCCGCAACCTGCATTGACGTGTGTGAGTGTGTGTGTGAGTGTGTGTGTCTGGCAGCTATGGGGTTTTACATCTCATAGGGTCGATGTGAATTCTGATTGTGATGTGTGGCTCCAGTTTACAGCCGCATATGAAAGCCGATTACACGAGTGACCAGTGACTGACCTCAGTAATACACCAACACTGCCTCTGTGTGTTCTGGGTACACCACTCGGCATTCCACACAAAAACTTGAAAAGAAGAAGAAAAAAAAGCACTTAATTAATTGCCTGACATATTTTCCAGTCCTTCTCCCAGCCAATTTAGTAGGAGATGTCAATCAGGTGGATTAGGCTTGTTTTTCTGTTAGCCCTGTGCTGACAGTGGGAAATGATTAAAAGGGGAGATTATGTGACAGCAAATTTGTGTTGATATCATTAAACTTTCATCATGGACTGGGTCTAAAGCTCTAAATTGCTTATTAACTCTGCTTTTTTGTGGCTGTTCGCCTATCAACACTTCAAATGAGCCAGATATCAGAGCAACCCCCCCCCATCCCAGCCCGCCACAATCCCTGCTCCCATGTGGAGACATCCTTTGTATGATAAAAACATGGACGCACACGCATGGGTTTTATTTCTGGTCCTATGACGTCAATAATTATAAAGTTAATACATGTGAATACGTATGAATATTGTACTTTTGTCGCTCAAAAAAGATGTATTCTGGTATTCATACAAGGTCCGACTACAGCTGACAGCTGAAAGAGTCTGAGTCTGCTATTTGCCTGTGAGAATGTCTTCTTCTTCCTTGACAAAAGGAGAGACCGTGAAGTCCAGAAGTGAACTTGTTCATGAACACGCACCCGCTGAGCCGAAGAAGGAGTGAGAGCCGCTATACTCGGCTAGCTCACCCGGCAGCACGGAGCTCCCCCACTGAGCCGACGAGGCCATGGAAAATGCAATCGCAAAAAAAAAGGTACTTTTGTGATGGCTATCGCACTTGTGTTCTTATGAGTATGGCAGGTAACTGAATCGTTAATGTTTTTACTTGTGTTACTAAAAAAGGCTAAGAGAATGTTTGTGGAACGCATATCTCCCTCCCTGGAGAGATGTACGTCACTTCAGCGTTCCTATTGGCCGAATGCAGAAACGAGCCCTTGAAGGCATAGGTAGTTGTGGAGAAGAGCTCCCCAGTGGGCAGTTCCTGTCAGGGAGTACTGTTTGGTCAGAAAAGGCCTTGTGATTTGTTAATGAATCATTGATCAAAAAGGTGAACTGATTGAATATGTATTCCGGTTTCTCGCATCACTGTGCAACTGAAGTTGTTTATTTTGTTGATGAAATGACATGTTGCCTTTCTTTGTACTTTATTTATTCCGATGACTTCTGAACCTCTCCACTGCTAAAATTAGCATTTAGTTTCAGTGGACTACAACTACCACTTTACTTATTTATTTTTATACTTTATTGTTTTATTTCTTCACCCTGTGCTAAGTTATATCAAACTGAAGCATATAAAAATGTTTTAATGTGTCTCTGGCCTGACTCAAAGTCTTGCTCTTCTGGCCTCAGCATGTCTTCATTTGTTGCCTCCCTGTTGCACCACAACCTTTCTGAGCCCCCTGGTCTGTATTACAGATATCACAGCAGAGACCTGTTTCTTAGTGATCGGGTGTCAAAATCTCCCATCTAGAAGATGAAAATAGGGATTTTAAAATACAACTGAAATCACAATTTATTCTCCATTTCTGTGATAAATCAGTGTCTGTAAGACAGCAAGCTAAAACCCAACATGGGCATGGAGACACAATGTAAACACATTCAACAACATTTTACATCTGAAATGACCTACATTATATTGGCAGCTATGTTTTCCCCAGTCGATCTGGGAAGAAGCATCTCAATAATTAAAAAAATTGTAATCAAAGGAAAAATATATCAGAATCTAACAAATACCATTTTGTATTTATACGCAACCAAAATCATTTTTATACATTAATTAATATTTAAGTCTGGAAACTGCTGTGATGGTGCATTCTTTTTAATTCTACATTTTAGACACTAAAGATGAATTGATGAGGTTGTGTCTAGGAGATGATCGTTGTACTGTCTGAACTCATTCCACTAAAAGAAGAGTAAAAAAGAGCAGAACATTAGAAATAGTCATTATTATTTTAATTACAGATTCATCTTTTTTTATTTTATTCATGTTCATCACATCAACTGATTATGAAATGTCAAAAAACAGTGAAATGCTCATAAAAAAAAAAAACATAGCACAATATCATGTCTTGAAATGATTGTTTTGACCAAAAACAACACATTCTTACTTGTCTCTAACTCCATCAGTCACATCTTGGTCAGTGCCCCTACGGATCACTTTGAAACAAACTACTTACATCTTTTAGCTTTATTACATGATTAACGTTGCAAATTTAAACTAAACTACTTCATTTGGTTGAGGAAAAAAATCATGGTTTGGGTTACAATAAACACATAAGATATGTGTAGTTAATGTTTAACGTTCACACAGGTTCTCCAAACCACCATATTTGATGAGTTGGGAGTGAGAACACACTGATTATGATCTGCTTTCTTACGGAACCAGGTTAAAGAGGTCTATTGCTTTGTGGAAGGAGTTCCTAAGACAAAGAAATCATCATCAAAACCTTTTTTATAAAGAATAAAAAAAAAATACAAAATGTATCCATGTGCCTTCAACTGTAAGACCAATATAGTTGCCTGTAGAAAACAATTACGTTTATAACAATCAGTATATATATATATATATATATATATATATATATATATATATATATATATATATGGGCAAATTACAGGTAGACTGAACATTGAGCTAAAGTAAACGGCCTTTATCTTCATTTGAGTAATCCCAACTGAGCTAACTTGCAATTAGCTGCTGCTCGTTTGTATGGGGACGCACAGTGTGTGGTGTGTTCAGGCATCCTACACCATGGGAATATCTCTTTACCTTTGTTTGGTCTGTCAACACATCATGTCATAATTCACTTAACACAAGAGCGCTTCAAACAGTCGGCCCAACCTCTGCAGAGAAGTTCTCCCAGTGTAGGCTCAGCGCACACACACACACGCACGCACACACACACACACACACACGCACACGCACACGCACACGCACAAGGTGGGAAAGTCTACAGGTTCATCTTCAGGATGTATACATATACAATGTAACACCAGAGACAGGCTGGGAAACTGCACTCCAGGTTTTTACAGAGCTATTATTGTTCTTTGAAACCTGAGGAAGAGCAACAAAGAGCCTTTGTGTCACAGCACCCTGGTGACCATATCAACAGTACAGTACAAGGACTCTAAGACTCACATTTCTACATGTGCAGCCTGACTGTCTGAACACACCTGAGTAGGATGTCTGTGCTTTATTTGAAACTAATATTGCTCTAAAAAAACAACAGTTTACAACAGATATCTTGTACACCCTAAAAATGATGTATGGTTAAAGAACATGCTGGCAAAAAGCTCTACAAATATATGAGATGTAAAAAAAAACATGGCCAGTTGGGAAGAAATCATCGTCAACATTCAACCAAATGTCTATAGCTAAAAACATCATATTTCAGTGTGCACCCGTACCAGGAGTGCAGTCGATAACTAAAATGATGGCGGGACAAGTTGGCTGTCAGCAAGCTACCGTTAGCTTTGTGTTAGCTGGCTAAGGTAGTTAGCTGAGGCAAACATAATACTGCATGCTTCAGCTTAACCTACATATACATATACAACCTAAATAATAATACTAAACTCAGTTCTGGTCTCTGTTGGCAGTGCGTCTCCCCACACGGCACATTTAACCTATTTATCTGTGGTTCACTCCGTCTCTATGCCTGTTGTTAAAATAAGAACTAGGATTTTTTTTCTTTGCATTCAAAACTGATATTATCGTTAAAGGTCATTGTAAACTGATTGTAGATTCTTGACTTTAATGCATCAATATTCCAACAAAATACAGTGTTTTCATGTCTCAACACATCACGGATCTATATAAATGGTCGGATGTCACAATGCACATCACAAAGATAATATAATACTCCGGTGTTCGGCTGCCTGACAGCTCTGCAACATACACCACAGATGCAGAGAGAACACCTGCTGAAGTGTGTGTGTATATATATATATATATATATATATATATATATATATATATATATATATATATATGTGTTGGATCAGTGGGCGAAGCCAGCACTGCTTTCCCCGTGGCAGACCAGCTGAGGGCAGGAAACTCTGCCAAGTGTACGCTCTCTCATTTGCATGCATAGATGGCATAGTATTAGCATAGTAATAGCGGGAAAAGAAGAAGAAGAAAAAAAGCGCAGAGAACTAACAGGAGATATTTGGCAGCTGATACTCAGGGCCCAATTACAAGCGTTCGCCTGCATTCTCCTTTACTCAGGGGCTTTCTCATCTCACAGCCCTCTGCTCTGCTCTGCTCGGCACAGTGGGCCTATCTTCAAACTGTCAGCCTGTTTAGAGCTGGAGATTGCTCTGTGCATGTGTGTGAGAGAGAGAGAGAGAGAGAGAGAGAGAGGGGGGGGGGGGAGGAAACAGACCAGCTCTGCACTAATGAGGACAGGGACAGAGAGAGAGAGAGAGCTAGAATCCTCTCTCCTGCCTCTCCGCACCTCTTCCCACAGGATGAGGAATGTAAATAAGCGTTTCATATTCGGACGAAAGGGGCAGGATGAAGACCTGGTAGGTGTTCCAGGGAGGAGTCTAAGAAAAAAAAGCCCTCGAAAAATTCACTGTGAAAAAAGCTGGTCTTGACCTGTGGATCGTTGTAAACTGTTCTACTACTTAAATGATTCACAAAGAAGAGGACAGATCTGATGGAGTCCTCAAGATACAGTGTGTCCTGGATCGTTATTGGCACTGACTGAATGTGTACCTGTTAACATTTAAGCTCCACCCACTGGTGACTGAAACCACTGTTGTCAGCTTAGCTGGGATATATATACAGTATATATATATGTTCTATGATTCTGGTTAAAGACTTACAAGACCTTGGAATCCATGATGGCGGAGGTATTGATTTTTGTGCAAAATGTCAGCGTGTCTCTCCTCTTTGGATGAAAGATAACCCTGCAGCCTCTTTAGAGCTCTGATGAGTCCACTGTTGATGACTTCTCTCCCATCATTAAGCTATTTTGCTTTGAACCCATTCACCTCTGAGGTATTTTAAATCCTAAAATAATATTTTAACTGTGTCTCACAGCACAGCTGCTGGGTAACTCAACCTTGCTGAGCCAAAGTCAATATATTGACTGACTGACACTGATATGAGACTCGACCAATCACACAAATAAAAGCTCTGCTCCGCTCCATCTCCCTGGCACGTCTGACATGTCCCTGATTGTAGGGGATGGAGGTGAGGCTGCATGAGAATAAGCAGAAGCAGCAGGGTGGTCCAGGCAACACGCGGCTCTGAGTAGAGAATCAGCTTTTCTGGACCGAGTCACATGCCGCATCTTCTCCATCTCCATTTGAACACCAAGAAGAGCCCCTGCAGCTCCAGCGAGGAGAGAAATGATTGAGTCACCTGGGATCTCAGCAGAGAACAGAGAGAGAAGCACTCGTAGGACCGCAGGTCAATACCAAAACAGACAGCCGCTCCTATTTACACACATTTACCCGGAGGCAACATCAGACCGGCCTGGAAAGAGAGAGCTGGAACAAAAGACTGAAGAGAAAAAAATTTTGAGTGCTATTCAGACTTAAGGCTCTAATTTAATGAAAGTGTGCAAAGGCAAATACAAGCTCATGGCGCAATTAAATGTTACACTTTTGCTGCCCAGAGGCTCCTGTGCAGCTGTTGCTAACTCATAGGCCACTGTGTGTGTGTGTGTGTGTTTGTCGCTAAGTAAGAGTGTGAGCAGTGTGTCTCAGGTGCAGCTCGGCATCATGGCGGCGCCCTCTCTTCTCAAGGTCCTCTTTATTCCGCGTGCCGCGTGATTCACAGCAGAAATAGACAGTGAAAGTGATCTTTTCACATTCTATTGACATCATACAAGCAACATTGCTTCAGTTTCGATGTCTATCTATATCTGTAGATAATGTAGAGCTGTCTGTGGACAGAATCCATGGGCGTCGCCCATTGGTTTGTAGACTGATGTTTTGGTGTCGCCATCTTGCCTTTTTGCAATCAAGGAACGGATGTTATTACCTTTGCAAAATGCGGAGGTAATGTTTTGATCGCTGTGTATTTATTTGTAAATATGTCTTTTTGTTATTCGCATAACTCAAAAAGTATTAAACCGAATCGCATGAAATTTGGTGGGATGATTGGCTGTTATCCGGGGACCATTTGATTAGATTTTGGGAGCGATCGGGTCAAAGGTCAAAATCATAACAATGTCAAAATCATCTTTTTACCATAGCGTTTTTAATTTGTGTCTAATTTGCATGATACTAATGCCAAAATGTTCAGAACTTAATGCCCAATCGTGTGATATCCACCACGACACAATGCTGTCATTACCCTTGTTAGCGAAATCGGGGTCAAAGGTCAGGGACTCACGATACATCAATGGTTTTCTTTCGAAATTAATAAATCAAGGCTGATGTTCATACATAATTCTTTTGTGATGTTTACCACAATATCTGGTATCAAGTTACATCAATTTACTGTTCCCCACACTCTCATGCCAAGTACCAAAAAGTGGCTGCGGCGAAGATATGCGCTCTACCGAGTGCCCGTTCTAGTTTGGTGTGATGTAGAGACGCTGTACACGGCTCTGGTAGTGGTAAAGACCTGTCAATCACAAGGTAAGGCGGAGGCCTTAAAGCATACTCTGCTTTATGCTCTGTTTGACTCTAAATGGAGCATCATTTACTTAATGGACATCATGCTGTATTGAAGAAGACTTGAAACTAGAGACTGACACCATAAACTCATGTTTACAATGTTTACTGAGGGAATAAATCAAGAGAGAAGTAGAGTCATTTTATATAGACTTCTATACAACCTGAGTAGTCACCCCCTGGTGGACATTAGAGAGAATGCAAGTGTACGTATACATTACATTCATAATTAAATGAAATGAAACATTCTGACCATTATGGAAGTAACATGTAGAAAGAAGGACTACCACGCGATTGAATCCAACACTGATTTCTCTGATTTTCTGTCAATGTGTCGTGGCAAAGGCTGTTGCTAACATGTTGCAGCTCTTTCTGACAACACCTGCCATGTCTACACAACGAGCAGCAAAAGCAACGCATGTGTGCAATGCGTGGCCGGCAACAGAGTTGATGAGTTGCCGTTGAGTGTTGCTCAAGTGCTCAGATGGAGCAATTATACACTGAATTGTCCGTATCTGTGTCAATGTGCTTTAGTCAAAGCTGTTGCTGTGACGCTTTCTGCTCTTTCAGACAGAACGCCAATTGTCATGGTGCCAGAATGTCATGGTGAAGAGAAAGTCTGCCTTTCTTAAAGATTGTGAAGTGCATGCTCAGAATAAAAGATCTTATTATGACGGACAGATAATATATAGAAGTGTCACAGTCGGCCATTTAGCTGGCAGCCTGCGCTTGTGCACACAAACAATACAATCAATAATCATATTACACTAATGCCATCCTCATGTTTTGTATTTACTAGAGTAATTAAACGAACAAGTTATTAAATGAACTTTGTTTTTGGTGGATTTTGGGAGACAAGACACTGTCCATGGTGTTCAAAAGGTGAGCTGAAATAGCATCAGCGCATACATGTACACGTGCATGAGCGTGCTGCAGCCTACACTAGACCATTATATCGGCTTTCCATTAGTATGATAGCCATGTCATTGTGAGATTGTTAGCATGCTGACATTGTATGTTTCTATGTGCAGCCTCACAGAGCTGAAGCCTCGGTTACACACACACACACACACACACACACCTGCAGACACACACACACACCACCAGGCTGCGCGGTCACAACAGGTTGAAGCTACACGGATGTCCGCACAAAGCATACCGCATTGCTATCACATAAATGCTGATTCTTTTCTTTATGTGGTGATGTGTTATCAAAATGTACAGTGGACAGAGATGGGAAGGAACAGATCTTGCAGCAGTCCATTCTCAAGGCACCCCAGGGATGCTGCAGCACCCACTTTGGGAACCATTGGGTTTGGGGATGCCTATGGGCAATACATAAACACTGAGATCCAATTTTATCTCATTAAACAAATACAATTCATGATACATTTGTGACAAACCACTCCTTTGAAATGGTTAAATATATTTCTAGTAAATTTCTGCATTACTTCTTTGGCCTGTCCAACATGTAAATTACATAAACAATAGGATATTTGGTCTTCCAAAGATTGCTGTTTCAAGATTGCAGTATGATTAGGAACAGACCATATTTTTTTTGTATCTAAGACTGGGCTTTGGCTCCGGAGTGTCACATATGTTCACGATTAGCTGGGAGACAAAGGTCCGGCTGCGGTCGGCCTGTGGAGAGGGAAATCATGAGTTCATGATCTTTAAGGGATTACAGCTGTGTCTTTGGAGAAGTGTGTATGTGTGTGTGTGTGTGCGTGTGTGTGTGTGTGCGCGCGTCTGAGGTCCTCCGTTCTATGTTCCACCTTCTCACAGCACGCTGAAATGTGTACAACATGGGCTGCAACTGCATATCTATTTTACACTCTGTTGTAATCTATTGTAGTACGTTTGTAGGTTGCATGGGATACACTATTACAGTATGTGCTGGACATTCATTGTATATTGGTGTGCATGCGATGTTTATGTGCCATTGCAAATTGCAAAGCACAATATCTGCGGTAATATCATTCACATATTTCCCCAGCAAACACTGCCACAGATGGGAAAGTAATTATTGCTGTTATCTGATTAACTGACTGCAACTGGTAAGACAGCCACGTATCCTACATTCTTTGATTTTGTACTCCTGCTGAAAATATTATTATTTATTTATAAAGTAATAACTGAGATATGTTACGAAACAAGATGCCTCTGCAGGAAGACACATTAGTGTGTGCCATTGTTCAGATGGCCCGTTATTGTGAAACCCCAACAGTCTGTACAATGTTTTAGTCAATTGCTGTGAAGAACACAGGGAAGGTAGTCGTCACGGGGGCGTGTGTTTGATGTCAATCAACTGGTCACACGTGGGTCAAGGGCAGCTCGACCTGCAGCGCCAACTAATTGAACTTGGATAATTATAACTGTTTGGTATATCAAATGCATGAGGTGATAATAAGTCAATGTTGTGTTTGCAACTTGTTGGCCAACACATATGAGCAAACAGAACCATATTACTTAGCCACTGAGCTGTCACTCCCTTTTTATCTTTGAATAACTATTACCAGCATGCTCATATATTGGAGGCATCTGGGGGAAATATAGACTATTGGGTACCAAGTGCGCTGGGAAGCCCTTTACGGCTAAATATGGAAAAAAAGCAATGAGCTGGGGCCCATACAAAATTACCAATTTGTGGTGCTTGAAGATTGACTGTTTTTTCAATTGGAAACGCCCAATGTTTGATGTTGAATGTCCACTCGCATGTTGTTTGAGGTCAAATGTTGACAACTGCTTCAGGAAAAAAAAAATATGACAATGTAAATGTACGCTATATTTAGAATACTTACACCACTTTACTTTAATAAACTGAATTGAATTGACCTTGTCATCAGACAACCCTTTCTGATTGGGAACTGATGCTATTACGAAGAAGGGATGAATAAAGTTTTAATCTAATTATATTCTTGTCTTGAAAGCCACCAGACCTCAATACTAGAACATTTACCAGCAGTGCTTCTCCAAATGAAGGAAAGGTAACTGTCGGTATTACAGGAACTATGGATAAGATGATATGCATATAGGCTATATGTAGCAACGCCATCATACAGAAACCTACCTGAGCTCGAGGGAAAATAGCATTTTGACGCTAAAACATACGTACTTCGAACCAAATTGTGTTTGAATTTGAATACATAAGAAACAACACTTGCAAACTACAGAATGGTATAGAAAAAATGCCGTAAATATGAGCTCTCGTCAAATAAAAAAACCTGGGTATATCCCTGATCCGACTGCAGATTAGATTTCTGTGAATCGTACTGCACAAATAAAATACAAGCAACTTGTATTCAAATGGGTAAAGAAGATATTACATTTCCCACAGAAGGGGACAACTGAAATGCATCTTGCTTATGTTTGTAACGTGGAGCCAGTTAGGCTATGCATTGTTGAGTCAAAACAAAACTCCGCCTCCTTCTCAGTGCCCGCGATGCTAACCACGGTTGGTTTCTGTTGCAACCCTGAAGGTCCAGAGTTACAACAAAGCCAAAGCTGAAAGTAACACTCGGAAGACGGAGAAACGCCCCGAGGGACTGGGATTACTGGGCTGGAGAGGGTGCATATCAAATTACCATTTCCTTGTATTTGACTTGTTGCTCCTGTCAACAGAGAGCTGCTGCAACTGGATGTGCTGAGACTCTCTTGGATCTGTTTCAGATTAAGTTAGTGGTTTCTTTAGCCACGTTACTTCACTCTTTAGATTGCTGTGAAACTGCTGGCAAAGACGTTCACATTCAGAGTAATGTAAACCAACTCAAAAGGTGCACCGTGTTGACACTTGAGAAAGTAGAAGTTATGTAACATGAGCCAGAAACCGTTTTTATGAAGACTCTTGTTACGTATAACATTAAGTTATATCTATTTTTGAAAGATTGTTTCCTTGCAATGGCAACAGTGTGACAAGGGTTTCGATTATCTTCTTCCAGTTACTTACAAAGTGATACACTGGAGGTTGAACTCTGGAACTCTTGAGTTATTATCGTCATGGGTAACAGAAAATATATTGAAATACAAATCTTCTTTGTTAAAATGTGCTGTTATTTTGTGTTCTGGATAGAGGCCATATTCTCCATAGGGAACTATAGGCTGGGTTCTCCAGGCTGTAGTGTCAACAAAAGAGAGCATGTCTCTGACAGTTGGCAGCCTCTGCATTGCTTGAAGGCACACTAGGAGATTGTAAGCAGGGCAGACTGTACTTTACAGCACGTATCGAAAAAACGACTTGCCGTAAATTCACAAACTTTAACTGCACAGTTTCAACTTGATGAACCGATGATATTGTTATCGAATGCCGTTTCCAAATTCCTCTTTTGAGACAGGAGGGAACACTGTGCTCCAGAGTGTATGAACTCAGCATCACACTGCAGACTCAGTGGGAACAACAGTTTATTCACCACCAGTCACAGTGGCAGGTCATAAGCTTTGTTTACCAGGAACAGTGTATTTTTTTCTTCTGAGGAACCCAAAGTGGTACACACAGCAGCTTTAACATCTCCAGATAGTCTCTGCGAGGCCGACACACATATGCTCAGTGGACTGTGCTGACAGGAATCTAACATCTTAGTCCCTTGCTCTGCATGTCATTACACACTTTCTGAAAACCCTCCAGCTTTGTTGACATGAGAACTGTCCGAGAGTGCTCTCACAGCCCGCTAATGAGCAGACATGGGGATATGGTGCTCATGCTGAATATGTGGAGTGACACACATACATGGTCTCCTCTCTGAAGGCCACCCATCACAAGCAGAAAGCAATAGGAGAAGCTGGAAACCTGCTGTGTTTTATTGATTTGTCTTGCGAAGCCTCATCCAGGCAGGCTGGCTGATGAACAGACTGCACATTACAACAACCAAGCAGAGGCAGTTATGGGAACATTATTATGGGACGCATTCTCTGGTTTCACAGGGATTTCTCTATCGTGAGTGTAATTATGTAATATGATTGCTTACCCAGAGGCCACAGGGGGTGTGAATAGATGCCACTTAGCTAGCATGAGGACCTGTCTGCACCCATACAGATATCCCCACCTTCCCAGAGTCTTCCTTGGCAAGATACTGTTCCTGAAAGGCCATCCAGATGTCTGAACATCTCATATAACACGACTCACAATCAACGTTTTCTTGTGTTGCCAAGAAGCAACTCCACCTCATCGTCCGTCCACACATATGGGTCCATTTTTGTTTTTCGCCATAGCACCAACTATCTAATTTGTATAAATAAATAAATAATTAGCGACTGCTTTACTGTGGTTTTCTATTTGTTGACACAAAGGAACATAAGCTCACTGAGTAGGTGGTATCTGTATCTGTATACATGTAGACAGGGCCTGTCCAAGGCCCTTTGACAATACAGGGGAATTACACCGAAAACACATTGAGGACAGTTTGTGATCCAATCAGACAAACCACCTCTGGAGGTGGACAGGGACGCATTGTGACCACATTTAACATGTGTCAATGTACCGTAATTGAGTATTCAATCACCATACAACCATCTACGTGGGCTTTAGTGATGCGCGGGTCGACCCACAGTGTTCCGGTACGTTTAGTAGAGGGCGTTTGGGAGGGTCAGAAAGTGACAAAGCAAGTTAGCAGACATCAGCAGGGCCGAGGCAGAAGGGATGTGAAACACATATTCATAACAGGTGTAAAGAGGATCAATCAGCCACTTGACACCGTCAATGTGGTGAGGTAACCATGGCAGCCTAAACGCTGCTCTGCATAGCCAGCAGTAAGCTAGCATCGGGGTTTAATTATTTGATCTATTTACGTATTTACTTTTCTTATTTTTAACGTTGCCCTTACCTACTACCCATTTACTTATTTCACAAGTAAAGACAGTTGAAAAAAAGTGTCAACCTTTTATAAAACATCATTAATTTGTGTTACGTATATGATGGAACGATTTAAACTTTTACACCAACACAGTGGAACTATGGACCTGAATTCATGTTTTATTTCATTCTTTATTCAAGGATTAACTAACATATTTGTATATGGTTTTATAGAATCAAGTCCTACATAGTGCCAATGAAGATGTTTTTAGTTGTAACTTTCATGGAATTCTAGTACTATGAATATGTTAAATTAACCCTGCATTTAACAATTGGGATTGGGTAGACCAGACGACATCTTGACGAATTAAATTGAATTGAATTAACGGCAAGGACCCTTGCACCTCGGGCATCTAGTTAGGATGCCTCCTGGACGCCTCCCATTAGAGGTTTTCCGGGCACGTCCAACTGGTAGGAGGCCCCGGGGAAGACCGAGGACACGCTGGAGGGATTATATCTCCCGGCTGGCCTTGGAATGCCTCGGGATCCCCCAGAATGAGCTGGAAAGTGCTGCGGGTGAGAGGGAAGCCTGGGTCGGCCTGCTGAACCTGCTGCCACCGCGACCCAACCCCGGATAAGCGGGTGATAATGGATGGATGGATGGATGGCAAGGACCCTAATCGGATGTCATTGTCCAGATACAGGTTGCATGTTAATAGCAGGGGCAAATGGCATCCTAATGCCCTGATAATCTGCCAAATCCTCTTTGAGAGTGCTTTTGTGTACAAATGAAAATATTAGGCTGAAATAATTAGGGATCATCCTCATGGGGTGATCAAGATCCGAATGACGGGCCTGTAGTTGTTAAGATACCAAACCAAAGTGTTGGACAGACAAATATGACCTTCCCTTGGTGCCACTGTTACAAAAGCAAAAGAGATAATACTATAATAATGACATTCTGAATGTTTTCCTTTCAACAGTCCATATTTGGTGGGTTTCTCCACAGGCCTCTTTCAGTGCAGGAATTCTCTGGCCACCCCTACATATGCACACCACAAGACCACTGATATCATAACCGTTCATACAACTGCACTTTGTATCAGTTTGTATAATTTGCTGTATAATCTACAAACACAAATGTGATGCCAAATATTCATGTCCAACCAAAGAATGAGAGCTCCACAAATGTGCTCCGCTGTAATCTTAACCAAAGACACACACACCAGCTCAATGGATATCAAATGCTAGAGTGCGTCCAGAACCCACGGCATTCAATCAGATACCAGGACAGAGAAACAGCTTCAATTTGAATAGCTTGGCTTGGCATGAAACCTCGGCAGTGTTGACAAGTATTGTGTGCATACTTGTCCTTATAGCAAAAGTAACAGCAGATGTTATGGATTTACCATGAAAAATACAGATGCTGTGTGTAATTAAAACAGGCCCAACAATATGTTCAGCTTCAGAAAGACTTACACAACCACTAGTTTGTACCTAAAAAAAAGATTTTCCAGGGATATTGTACTTGCTTGATTCTTGTTGTTCTGAGTTTGGACTCATGGTTGAATGCACTTATTGTAAGTCGCTTTGGATAAAAGCGTCAGCTAAATGACATGTAATGTAATATCTGTATGTCTGTCAAAGATACATGTTCATAAACCCGCGAATAAACCAGGTCTTTAAGTTCTTAGTTAACAAATTGGGACTTTTTCTTCACTATCAAAAGAAGTCCACTGAGCTTTCAATGCACGCAGCTTCACTTTTGTCCACAATCAACTCTCTTTATGACATCATTAACCTTCCTGTTTACACTTAACCCAAAGTATGATGGAAACCCGAGTGCTAACATGTCAAAACATATTCACCCGAAGAACAATTGAATTGTCAAAATCCATGAAAATGTTTTGTGTTATTTTGGGCCAGGTCCCACCAGCATTTAATAATCAGCTTATTGTCATTCAATTCAATTCAGTTTATTTTATAATAGAATAGAATTCCAAGAAATAGAAAAAAAACATGGGAAAAAAGGGAAGAAACCTTCAGGAGAGCAACAGAGGAGGATCCCTCTCCCCGGATGGACAGAAGCAATAGATGTCATGTGTACAGAATGAACAGCATTACAACGTTATATAAACACATTACATGAATATGACAATGTATGAATGGAACTCCAATCCATGAAAGAGAAGGAGGTAGAGAGGGGGGGGGGGGGGGGGGGGGTGCATCAGCAGGGCCATGGCAGGAGGCCGGCTCACCAGGCATCAGACACAGCCAGGTCCAATGGACCCTATGAGACGAGAAGTCACAAAGACTCCGGGAGGAAGCAGAGTTAATAAGGTGCAATGGAGAGATGTAAATTCATCCATAAGGAGAGAGAGAAGAGGAGAGAGGAGCTCAGTGTATCCTAAAACATCCCCCGAAGCTGAAGGCTCTGGTTCACAGTTTCCACACATCGGAAAATTGTTGTGAATCTTCTACTGAAACTTTGACATATTTAAGTTGTAAATAGCAAACCATCTTGACAGAGCTGACCTGTGAGGGAACGAAGAGCCAGGCAGTCCAAAATAGAGGCAGCTATCTCAGCCTATTAGCTGTTTTATTTTAGCTATCCAGTCTCATAACTCCAAAAAAGGCAGTAAATCCAGGAGTGTGGCATAGAATCTTGTAAGCATAAGACCCTGGGAACACAGATACGCTGCCCAGTTATAGTACTAATAACTATATTTGTTGGTGGATTTGAGCAGATCATGGTGATCCAACTCTTTAACTGACCAGAACATATACATAAGTCCCTCATCAGGGACATGCTTTCTTCTTCCTGTAATCATATCTTGTTCCTCTCCAGGAAATAAGCTACAGCAAGACTATCCTTCCTCCAATGATGTGTGGCTGTTCAAGGGTTATAGACAATTGTGAGACATTGAGTTAGTATTATGACTAGCATGGGAAAATTACCAGTCTGCAAGCCTGTTAAGGCCCAGACACACCAAACGGCCATCAAAGAACTAGCAGCGAAGAAGGCCGACTATTGCGTAACCCTGCATCGCCTGGGTGTGAAGACAACAAGCAGTCGATTTGTATTTGTCATTTAAAAAGACTGCGGCTATGCGTTGTTATACATGCTTACATGCATGAAACAAAGCAGCGTTTGCCTGCTCTTTTCACAACACACTCGCTCACTACTTATTCCAGATGGCCATGTCGTTGTGTAAATTGTGGGGTATTGAAATGATCAGACGAGATGAAGATGAACAAATGGGAGAGCCTTTTTGTTTGTGCCCTCTTGACTTTAGTTGTTTGCTTACGTTCCTCCCTTCAGTTTTCCTTCTTCTAAGCTGGTTTGGTGAAGCTGAACAGCCAATCAGAAGGAAGCGACTAGAGTCAACAGTGCAGGACACCCCATTAACAATTAGGACCACAGACGCTCACTGACTGGTGCTTCACAGTTAAGTGTGTGTACAAACTAATGAACTAAGACTCCCTCCTCTATCCATCCACGTACAGACGATTGTGGTGTGTTGAAAACGAGGACATACAGGCAAAATAATCCAAGAAATTATGAATTGTAAATATATGTTATTTTAATTTTCAATTTAAAAAAAAATGGTGTGGCTACATCTTACTTTCATCCAACTAGCTCATTAGTTTGATTTCTACTTCCATTTCAGTAATCTTGTTTTCAGTCTCTCCAGCCCCGCTCGCCGTGTTCAGTGAGCTTCCAGCTTTCTCAGGCAGAAAGGAGCGCAGCTAGGGCTCAGTTCACCTTGACAGCGCGGCCCCAGAGAGAGGATCCGGGTTCAGAGAGCTGGAGAGGTGTGGAAGACGTACTGGTCCAGCGGGGCGAAAGAGAGGAGGGGGGGGGGGGGGGGGGGGGGGGGTTAAGAGGTGTAGGGAACCTTTGGCTTGCATTTGACAGCTGGCAAGCCGAGGAGAAACACAATACGGGAATGGGAAGTCTACAGAGGGGAGGAACTGTGTGAATGCACATGTATGGTTGTGAAATGCACTTCCAGAAATGGTATGCAAGTGTAAAAAAAAACAACCAAAAAACGATACATGTGCAATATTGATAACTAGATAGGGCAAGAGATTCTTGTCATGAAATTTACATGGCCACACGGGCTGGTGGAGCGCTGCATGCCCTGACACACCTTTGAAGTCTGAGCTCAGCTTTTTCCTTTCCACTGGAATATCTCCAAGTCTCTCTCTCTCTCTCTCTCTCTCTCTCTCTGTCTCTCGCTCTCTCTCAAACACACACACACACACACACACACACACACACACATCATATCTCGTACAGCCGAACACAGCGGCAGTCATCACGATGTCTCCCTGCGTGGGCCTCACGTATACGCATAGTGGGACGTGAAACAGTGATGAGCGTCGCTCTGCACATGTGAGACGCATTAATCCTGCAGCAGCTCGGTCTGCTGTGCATGTGTAATCATTGCATATTATTATCTATCTACGCTGGCGTCTCCGGTCAGAGCTTCAGCGAGGCTCCATTTGTCTGAGGACTGTGGTTATTGTTTGGCATTGGTCCGACCCGGAATGACGAGCAGGAGAGAGCGGTGGATTAGTGGCGAGTCTGTGCTCATGAGGATACTTAGATTTCAATTCAGAGCAACTGAGGGAACCATTAACTGGGGTTGCGTGCCCCTGGGGTTGTGACTACTTGACAGATGCAGCCTCACTCTTGGACAATCGTTGTCTGATCCAACTCATATTCTCTACCCAACGTTGCCAGAAATGGTTTCTAATATAATATGTTTCATAAATATGTTCCATATTAGCATGGTTAACGTTGGGAAACGATTAGTTAAGTTCAGGCAACAGAACTACTTGGTTAAGGTCGCATAAAAGGTCATGGTTTGTGTTACAAATGAACGTAACAACGACCCGTAGCAACAGCATTAACCTTTGATTATTGTCAGATATATATGGTAAATGGTGATTCAAAGAATAGTTTTACAAAATGATGAAGACATCAGATGTGGGGCCTTATGTATATGAACATTTAGTAATGTAAGTGGAACGTGGTGTAGAGGGGCTGTGAATATTTATCTTGATGTATGGAGTTGAGTATATACTGTAAGCACGCTATTGATGAGGTCAGACGAATATTTAAATCCAAGATGGAGAGGTTGCAAGAAGGGTGACATGCAAATGTATGGCGATAAAATGGAACTCTTGAGCAAGTTTATGGCGACGCAAGGAAAATAACGGCATACATACTGGATGGATCCTGTGGTTCAAATCCACAAAGAAAACAGTGAGGAGAGGAAAGTAAAAGGCAATGAGTTATTGTGGTTTTTTTTTTTATTCATGGCAAGTTTCTGCTTTAAGTTACTGCGAGATACTTTTAACTGATTTATTGAAATGAGTCTCAATGTCATACTTATGTCTCTATGGGACCTGAAAAACACGATCACCCAAGAGACTGCTGTTTGTGTCCCGTGTGAGACCAAAAGGCAACGTGGAATTATGTGTCACGTAACATGTGAACTTATTAACCTAAGCCTTGACTTATTTATGTAACTTCCGTACTTCAGTACTTATTTTAGCCCAAACCACAATCTCTTCCAAAGCCTAACCAAGTAGTTGTGTTGCTGCACTGATTGCTTGTGTTTATTGTTGGAAAAAGCACCAAAAAAATAACAAAATCACTTTTTACAAGATGAACGAACCGACGGGTGTGGATACGTTGCCTGGGCAGCACCGCTATTTTGAAGAGGTTCAAATGCACATGCTTTTTAACGGCATACACTTTTGCACAACATGTCTTCCCCTCTTTCACATAGTTAGAAGTGCATATAAAGGTCTAACTGAACAATTCTACTTTTAGTTCTGTTTAGTTCTATTGGCATATAGATGCTACTTAGGCTAACATATATTATTATGGCTATAATAGCTTATTTCAACAAAGATAAACCTGTGCTACTTAGTCATAACTCTCCCAATGATACCAACTATACCAACAGTAATATTTAGTATTATTACATACAATAGGATACTGCAACTGTCACCAGTCAGTACGGAGGCTTGCTTACGACAATTGCTGTCTATTATGAGCTGAAATATCAAAGACTTGTAGAGGAGGTTATGGAGGCTCACCTGAGAATCTGGACTGCACCATCCTGTGCAGAGCTCACTGAAACTCATGTCATTCTAATAGCTGGTATACATTCAACAACTTTTGCACAGCTGCAGCCTCAGAGTTAGAGCCAGCACATCTAACGCAGCGTTGGAATTACATGCCCGTCACTCTCTGGAGGTATTGCGATGTGTTTGAAGTTGAGCAGCTCCAAATTGTAATTCTGTTCTACCGGAGAAAATCCTTGTCCCTGACACATCTTTAACACTCTCTTGAACCATTTATTTTATAATTCACAGCATGATAAGTAAGCCATGTGCCTGCATCTCTCCCTCTCACCTCTGAAATGCATCCTGTAATTTATCTGCTTTCTACACATAGGCCCACCTTTTAACCTTTTTTCGAGCACTACCACTGAGAATCATTACTCAAGACCTGCACTGCCTCCCCCCCCCAACCCCTCCCCACTCCACTCCACTCCACCCCACCTCCACGTTTAGCCCTAGGGCCGGCTATCTATAATTCATCTTTTATCTGGCGCTCACAGTCCTGCTTGCTGTTCCGCACAGCCGTTGCCCACTTCACAGGGTAAAGCCGCCTGCTGCTGCTCGCTTTCACGCAAATCTCACAGGGCACCCAGATACTGATTGTAATCCAAGGTAAACAGCGCGGTTTGCATAATCATGCGTTGCACAAGCGCACATCACGCTAACCGGGGCTGCAGTGCTCGGGCTTTGGTTTCAGGGGGATATGGCGTGCCAAGCTGGCACCAGCACCACTGCTTTATAAGGTCTTAATAGCAACAGGGGGCCTGACCCCGAATCGTATCAAAGGGAAAAAAATGTTGTGAGAGGAAAAACTGTGTGTGGAAGTTAGAGCTGGAACAAGAAGAAGCTCAACACATGACCTCCCTGTGGGGTGCAGTTTATGACATTTTCCAGCTCAGGGTACATAGCAGTGTGCTGAACGCCAGCCAAACATGCAAATCGATGTGGGGTCAGGCTGTGTACTGTGTATCCATTCTGGACTAGTTAATGGCTGTAAACGAGAAAGAAAAGAAGTAGCAACTGTGAGGAGACTGTACTTTGTTCCAATGTGTTGAAACAGGGCCTTCTTCTCGAGTGATGATTGTAGAGCTAGACCGATAAACCGACCAGGCCTGATATTAGCTCATCCCAGATCTACAGTATGTGTGTATCAGCTGACAAATAAGGAACTTCAGAACAGGAATGCTGAACAAGGTGTCACTAGTTTGTCAAGTTGATATTTACACTGCAAAATGTCTCGCTGAGGGTTCTGGATCAAGACCGTTGTTTATGGTATGTGTTTATCTTCCCACATATCTTGAGTACATTTATAAACTCTGGCTATAAACTGTAGCCATCTGGCGACCAGTCTTAGTTTCCTGTGTAACCTGCAAGGTTACCTGTTTCCAATTTAGGTGCTTGTAATTAGCTGGCAG
This sequence comes from Cyclopterus lumpus, assembly GCF_009769545.1. Taxonomy (NCBI): domain Eukaryota; kingdom Metazoa; phylum Chordata; class Actinopteri; order Perciformes; family Cyclopteridae; genus Cyclopterus; species Cyclopterus lumpus. Next base: position 5,621,422 of record NC_046990.1, read on the forward strand.
GAGAAAATCTGAGCTCAGAAGATGACTGTGCTTGTTGCCATGGCAAGACAGTAGCTAGATCTTTTTTTTTTATCTGTCTCTACAATATTTCCATGTCCATATGTCCCTTTGTTGCATGGTGTAATGGTGATGTAGGGAATACAGGAATACATTCATATAGTGCTGAGCTAAATGCTATCATTAGCATGCTAACAGGCTGATTTTTAGTTCACCATCTTAGTATTTATTGCATGTTAGCTTGCTAACTTTGACTAACTTTGGCTGATTAGTAATGAATGTAATGTACAGTACAGCTTCATGCTGATGGGAATGTTTTGATTTTGACTGATCTGTAGTTGTTGTAATATTTATATTATCTATTTTATATTTGAGTTAAACCAAAATGGTGGCCCAGTCGACATTGGCATCCTTGTTTTGAATTTCTATTATAATAAAGCCTGTTGGAATATTTAATAGAAGCTCCCTATCCTTGAATGGCCCGTTGCGAGCACAGCGATTCCTCTTTGCCTTCCAAACCACGTGACTTGCATTCATTACCGAGCTCATTATTGCAACAGTAACACAACTGGAACAAACCTCCCGTCTCTCTCATGGGTCCCATTGCAGCAGTTGGGATGAATATTCTGCCACAATTTAATCATACATTTAATATTCTGCTGGTGTTTCCCAATCTCACAGATTCAACAAGCTGGACATTGGCTATTTATAATTTTACTGAAAGAGAATAATGGCTGTATCAGTTTCCACTTCAAAGAAAACCAAACAACAAGGGATCTTGCTGGCCCCGAAATTTCGATATAATGTATTTTACAAACGTTGCTCAACATGATCACATGACTAGTTTGATTACAAACAGAGGAGCTTTTCTTCTATGTTTTTAAATTATACATTTAATATGAACTTTGTTATGTCATGAATGCCAATAGAAATTCTATTGTCTTAACACTTCCTGCATTTATGTGGTAATGTTCCCATCCACCACTCCATAGACCATAAGTTCATTTCCTGGTAGCGGCACCTCGAATATCTTATTGTTGTAATGTTCCCTTTCAAGCATTCAAGTATGTACATTTTGACTATATTTGTGTGATGATGCCTTAACTGCCTCCTGTCTACAAGGTTTCTACTGCGGTGCAACCTCCAGAAGCTTAAAGGCTGGTAGAACAAATATGTTCTTATTCTTCTTTTGGATAATAATCATCATGCAATATCTGACATATTATGGCTTGCTATGCAGTAAATGTTATGCTGGGCATTGTGCTGGCCAATGTGCAGCCAAAGGATGATGAGGATCATCGGTGTCTGCGCTCGTTGTACTAAAAGACACTCATTACAAGCAAGTGTTTCTTTTGATGAAATTAGCATCCCAATTAGTATCACAGTTCTTGAAGATTAATTATCCATCTTGCTAAACAAGCTAGCCAGCTAGTGCTTAAATTACCCGCTAACCTTTTAGCATTTGTTATGCTAACGGTACCAGCCCCCACCAAGCGTTCCAAGGTCCACGCTCTCGTTTGTATGGTCGGATCTTGCTGATTATGAGAGCTGGATCCACCCACTCTGAGCTTCACATCGGCTCTTCAGATACCGATTTCACTGTGTTTCGGTGAAAATCTGACCTCTCTACGAACATCACCATCGTCAAGCCAGAATTCCCACCTGGCCTGTGGTACACGAAAACATTAAGTAATCCCATGAAATGTATGGTTCACAGTAAAGAGAATGAGCTCCGAACGGATACAAACTACATCTACATTTTTCAGCAGCATTCTTCTGAATCTCTTTTCCACTCCATGCACAAAGTCATTTTTTCATTATGCAATTTGGGCCGATGAGCTGTTATGGTTGGCTTTTTATCAATCGCTTTTTATTATAGACACTTTTTAAACGTTTTTAAAGATGAATCGTACAATGTTGTTTTTTCCAACTGTTAAAACCCCACTTTCTATTTCCACTTTTCATTTCCATCTGGACCATTAACAGCTACTCAGCTTTTATAAAGACTCAGCTTGGATTTATTATTTCCCCTTTCTTTTATGGTGGGTTACAATCCATTCTTTATTATTTTATTAATTCAGGTACATGATCAAATCATATTTAACTCAATTAAAGTGAGGTAATATGGATGATTTCTAATCCTGCCAAATGTTGTCAAGGCAGCTCAACACTAGTATTCTCCGTCAAATTTGAGCAAAAGTCCAATCTGGCATCAATGACCATTATAGGGCGAACCCTGCCCTTAGCTCAGCAGTTTTAGCCAGACAACTTTTCAGCTCCATTACTGCTTCACTTTTCTTTGTGTGTAATGGGTGTTGTCAGCCTCTGGGGGCAGCTATCAGCTGACAGACTGGGCCATCAGTAATGTGTCACCCTGCTGTCTGCTAATCCTAGTGGGATTGTTGTGGCGTATATGTGTGCCTGGGAAACTGCTGCTTCACTCTCCATCTCACATCATCACTCAAGAACCACAGCAAACATCAAAGTCAAGTCTCCACTGACCAAAAAACGCATACGGAAAAAGAAACAGTGAGATTAATGAGAAACCATGGTAATGTAAATTTAGAATGCCAAATGATTTAAATCGTACCCGACATGAGGACACCCGGTGGTTCCTAATAGACTATTTACTGTGCAACGTTTTATGTTTTGTAAAAAAATTTACATTTAAAAAAATCTTTTTCCTGTTGTTGTATTGTTGGTCGAGTTTAGTATCAATGTTAGTGGAGATTGTTGATGATTCAGGGCAGAACTACGCTCTGGAGCCTTGCTCCAGCAGCACTAGAAGCCACGACCTTGGGTGGGCTAAATTAGTATCCGTTGGCGTGCTTTGTAGCCGGGATCGAGTCCCTCTGAACTTCTGCCAGATCAGTTTATCACCCTGACCCCCTCAGTGACTCTGTTTTTGTCCTTCTGCTGCCCTGCGAAGGTCAGATGATTTAGCACATACCTTTCAGCTCCACAAGGGCACGAGTCAAGGCCTCAGTGCTATTTCCAGCACCATGCATCGGCGCCATTGTCACAGGGCAGCATTTAGAACAGGAGCACACGCCGTGTCCTGATAGTGGAGATATCGCCGAATATTTAATTGAACGAACACAAACTCTGAAACCGTATTCTGAATGAGTGATGTGAAGATTACACTTATAATATTATACTTAACAATATGAACACAGCATTTCATTTGACTTCATTTACACATGGAACAGTTAATAGTAAAGGAATTGGATGAAAATAAATGTGCATTAACTTAAACTAAATGTGCGTTACGAAATTGACATCCTGTTGGAGTTCGTTTTGACGGCTGTACGTGCTATTTGGTTAGAATTATAACTAACAAAAACAATAAATTAAAATTGTATTGCATTCTCAGATGGAGCTCATTATATTGGTGGCCTTAACGGGCAGTAATCCTCCAGCTGGGTGCAGTTTTGACAGGTAATTTGCAATTGCCACAACTGGACCCATGAAATAACTCGAGGTAACTAGGTAGCTAACAGTTCGCTCGACTCTCTCCTTTTCATAACGCAGTTGAGGACGAACACAATCTGCCAAATGACGCTGTGTGACTGCACAACAGACCAGCGTTAAAACAGGGCAGGGGCCGTGTTGCTTAAAGGTGTGTTGGATATTGTGGCATCTAGGGATGTTGGTTGCAGATTGCAACCAACTGGATATTCCTCTTTACTCCTCCCTTTCAAAGACTGGGGTATTGTGAGCCGCCATGTGTGAAAACTGTAGTAACGCCACAAGCGTGTTGGAGAACGACAGTTTTCATATATATACACATATATATATATACACATATATATATACACACATATATATATATATATATATATATATATATATATATATATATATATATATATATATATATATATATATATATATACACATATATATATACACACATATATATATATATATATATATATATATATATATACACATATATATATACACACATATATATATATATATATATATATATATATATATATATATATATATATATACACACACACATATACACACACACATATATATATATATATATATATATATATATATATATATATATATATATATATATATATTAGAATATTAGATTCCATTTATAATGGATCCCTAAAAATCCTATAACACTGACCCTTGAAGGTATCGGTGCTTGTGAGATACCAAAACACTGCACAACCTAATACAAACAGACGTAATTGTACAACAAAAGTTTTCACAGCGCCAACTATTTCATATTTCGTCCCAATAATAATAATAATAATTGCGAGGGGAACAGAGGGGAAAATGCGTTCATGTTCCATTAAGATCTATCAGGAATGTGTCCCTTGCATGTGTGTGATTGGTCTTGCTGGATGACGTGGTGTTGGGTGGAAACGTGACTGACAGTTGGAAAGAGCAGTGCCGGTGTTGTGTTTGAGAAAAGAATGCGTAGCTTTGTGTTATCTAAAATATTTTCAATGTCTTGGCTGCATATTTAGCCGATCTCGACTATGTGGAAGTAATGCAAGATTTCAGAACGAGACATACTCCAATAGGCTCACAACTCTTTCTATATGTGTTCAGAAACTTCTAATAGTATTCGGAGCTACAAGCTCTTCTATTGGACGTACATTGAAGGTGTCGAGTTGCCTCGGGTGATTACATTAGTTTAGCAGCGTTCTCCCTCAATCCTGGACCAGTTCCAAAAACTCTTGTCCCCAATAGTCACAGGTGGAAAATTACCAAAGTTACCCTTTAAGGCTGTCTCTCAGTTCATCAACCACTGACATGGGAAACACCCACTCAGAGCCTCGAGGCCTCGAGGCTTAAGTTAAAGTCACGTTCCATTTCGGTCCGTTGAATATTTCATTAAAATGATTTCAGAGGGCCTGTTTTTTTGTTTGTATTTCTCCTTCAAGACACACTCTGGCAGACAAGACTGGTTATACTGTTGACTGATCTGCTTAAGCTCAATCTGACTGCTGTAACTTGAATAACACTAATGAGAGCTGAGCTGAGCTCACTGGTAAATAAACCGTGGTGCTTAGGTGTGCGGATTTGTAAAGTTCAAATCTAAAAGAGGCTGTTGTCAGATCCTGTCAAATACGTCATGATGAACTGTGTATGTTCATATAGAAGGCACGGAGATGGTGAACTGAATTAGTTTTGAAGTATCAATACAAACGACAGATGCAAATAAATAATGTAAATATGCTTTCACAAGTCTTATCTTTACAAACTGGTTTAAAGGGTAACTTTGGTATTTTTTAACCCAACGTTCCTATGTTTTTGTCTCTAAGGGACGAATGAGGAAAACAATATTTGGAACTGGTCCAGTATTGAGGGGGGAACGTGGCGGACGACAGCTGCTAAACGTTCTGTAATGTAAACACTCAGGACAACTCCTCACCATCAATGTATGAGCTTGTTGTTGCCACTGACTCAGATTGTAACACCCCGTTAGTTCTGTCTCCCCAGTGTCTGTTAATTATTCATTCCCTTCACCTGCCCTCAGCCACTTCTCTGCCTCCTTAATGACTCATGCCCTACACCCTTATATATATATATATATATATATATATATATATATATATATATATATATATATATATACTCCCATTCTTTCCCTTGTCCCCTCCCAGATTGTCATGTTTTTCGTCGTGTCGTATAGTCCCAGTTGTTTGGTCTCTGTTTGTTAGTCTTTTTTGTCACTTTGCCTTTCAGTCTGAGTTTTTCCTTTTTCTTAGTAAAAATAGTTTTTGGTTTCCCCGTACCTGGACTCCTGCCTATTTCCTCTGCATCTGAGCTCTTGACTCACCACACCCCGTGACACCCCGTGACACAGATTGGTAGTGTCTGATAACATTTTGGAAAGAACCCTACAGAAAAAATAACCTGTTTTTCTTTATCGTGCGCCTTCTGTTTGTCTTTGACATGTGAATTTTTGCTGGGAGACCACGCTGGAAATGTGAGTGAGAGCTGGAAAAAGGAGTGCCTATACTGTGCCACATGGAACTTTTCATTACTTTTCATTTTTTCATAACGCGAGGTTGAAGAACATGACTCTCAGAGCAAGACTTAGTGAGACACAATAGCAAACATGGTCAAGCTAAACATAAAGAAAAAAACACTTTTTTGTCAACTTTATACTCACAGAACATTAATTTGTACAAATAATACTGTATCTCACACTAATCGAATTGACAGATTGTCAGAAAATTTGCTTCTGATTAATGTTCCCAACATAATTAACTTTTTGGATTTTAGTGACCACAAGAACGTTCCTCTACCTTCCACATAAACATTACATTTTTAACTTTATCACTGGTAAAACCCTAAGAATAGCAAACATCCTGAGTAAGTTGATGGTTACAATAACACCTTTTGCATTATGACTGGTCAGTAATGAACATTAGAGCCTCTAGGGGCCACTAGTGGGGCCTTAGAGTTTTATTCTGGAGGCATTCTGTGACCCATCCCACATCGTTGGCTATTAATGTCATATTAGTGTCCCTGGCAGGAGGTGACCTCAGCACATGTACCACAAGGTTAAGCTGAGTGACAGCCATAATGTTCTAGGGTTGAAAAGTATGCTCTTTGCAACTAATCCCCTGACATATATGCACTTTTTCATCTCACAGTCACAAGTATGTCTTGTCCAAATCTGAGGTCAGGTGTCTTTTTCAGCCTTGGCTTGTAAGCTCTGGGACTGCCTCCAGATGTACCGGTGCATATGTCCATACTAAATAAGAAAGGCCCAAAGTGGGACCGGGAAGCCAGCATGTCATCCATCCAAGTCAACCTAGCAGCTGAAATAATAGATCTGCTGCCAGATAGACAGGAAGGCTGGATCAGTAACTCAGCATTGTCTTTATATATGCAGCTGCTGGGCCTTGGAAGAGGAACAAATGTCCGGACTGTGCAGAGGAGTAAATATTTCCTTTTGTTTGTCCGTTTTTTCAAAGGCAGGTCTGGCTAGAAAAATCTTGGCACGTATATAAATCACATCCTCAAGGAACTTTTCAAATGTTGCTTTATGTCTTCAGACTTTCAAAATGGATTCCATGACAGGTAAATGCCGAAATCCAAGAATTACTGATTGGAGCAAATGGAGGAGGTAATGAGGCTTGATTTGTACAATAACATAGTGGACATGCATTGATGTGGTCATGGGTTTCAAAGAACCATGGGTTGTTTAATGGGAACATCGTGTCTTTGCTAGACAGAGGAATCATTGGTGAGTAGGTCACTCTAAATCAGATTAAACCTGAGTGTCATCCAACCACATATCTGCATTTCAGAGGAGGGGATGGTTACCTCAAAGAAGCATTCTTTTCCCATACTACATTTCTGTTGACTGGGAAGTGCTACAGTATCCTGTGCACACGTCAAACATTCTGCACACATGTCAAAATAGCTTGGAGATACCTATGAATTATAGATTAGATGCTTAAACCTCCAACAGTGATTTATCGTTTCATCATCATTAGTGGGAGCCATGAGAACAAACATGCTCACACACACCCATACACCCCTTCTATGTACCTCTGAACATATTTGTCTCCCTAAAAGAGAACTTGAATTGACTGTTCATAAGCCCAATGTCCCTATTATAGTGTAGTCAGGGTGCACAGATCGTTTTGTAGAATACAGGGCAGCACATTTTACATTATGGCCAAATGGTGGAAATACAACTTCCATCAAGAATACAATTTCCCATTAACTTACATTGGGTAAGATAAGTCTGTAACTCAGTGGATAATTGTTTTTCTTTAAATAAAATAAACTTCCCACTTGAATAGCCCAGATTATAATCATTAGGTCCGAAGAAGTTGTAAAAAGCACTATGAATCCAGAATTATTTTCCTTCCTCCGTTTCCTCTGCTAATAAAAATCGAGGCTGGAACTGAGGGATGGGAGACACGGTCTCACACGGATGTGCAAAATCTTCAGGAGACCTTTTAGTGACTGGATCTGTGCTTAGACCAATTTTATTTACCTTGTTATATGCTTCCTTTGGGTAATATGATCAGGAAACACTCCATAAACGTTCATTGTTATGCAGATGATACTCAATTATATCTATCGATCAAGCCAGAAGACACCAACCAGCTTGCTAAAATTCAAGCACGTCTTAAAGACATAAAAACATGGATGACCTGCAACTTCCTGATGTGAAACTCAGACAACACTGAAGTTATTTTACTCGGCCTTGAACACCTCAGAGATCAATTATCTGGTGATGTGCTTTATGTAGATGGCATTGCCCTGGCATCCAACACCAATGTAAAGAATCTCAGCGTTATCTTTGATCAGGACTTGTCCTTTAACAAACAAGTCCAAAAAGGGGCAGAGAATCGAAGGTCAGGGCAGGCAGGGAATCGAAAGGTCAGGTCAGGCCGGCAGGGTCAGAACAGGCAGATCAGGAATAGAGACTGTCAGTATTTGGCACGAAAACACAAAATAATCTGGCAGAGGACAAGTGCAAGTGAGAGGACCTAAATACTGACAGACTAATGAAGGGATGGGCTGCAGGTGAGATGGGCATGAGAACCAGGTGAAGGGAATGAAGGACGATCAGGTGTGAATGACCGGTTCTGAAATGACATGAGTTAATTAAACCAGCAAACAGAATGAAAACAACTAATAAGACGGGGAATTCGTGACAATTAGTAACTCTGTTACTTCCCCGGAGTCTTTGTGCCTTCTCGCCTCTCGGCTGTGTCTGAAGCTGGTCCTGGGTCCTGACGCCTTGCCCCTGCTTCCTGCATCCCTGGCCTCCTTCCCAATGGCCCTGCCTCCTTCTCTGTGCCTCCTGCCTCATTGGTCCGGCTTCTTTCGCGATGCCTCCTGCCTGGTGGCCCTGCATCCTGCCATGGCCCTGCTGATGCCCCCCTCTCTCCTCTCTTCCTCCTTCTGTTTCATGGAGGTCTGGATCGTGGTCCATGCCTACTACTCATTATTCATAAATTTCTGTCCTATTTCATTGAATGTGTTTAAGTAACTGTAATACTGTTCATCTGTACACATGACATCTATTGCTTGTCCATCCGGGGAGAGGGATCCTCCTCTGTTGTTCTCCTGAAGGTTTCAGTAAAAGTTTTTTTTCTGAGTTTTTCCTGATCCCATGTGAGGTCCTGGGACAGGGTTGTCGTTTGTGTACAGATTGTAAAGCCCTGCGAGGCAAATTTGTGAATTTGGGCTATACAAAATAAACTGAATTGATTGAATGCTCCTCTAGTTCATGGCATTGTGTCCTTGGGCAAGATACTTAACCTAAATTGCTTTTGATTGGGTATGAATATTACTTATTCTTGATGGGCAGGTGGCACCTTGCATGGTAGCCCCTGTTTTCAGCTAACTTGTGGGTGTGAATGGGTCAATGATGAAAAGTAGTGAAAGTGGTCGGAAGACTAGAAAAGAGCTATACAAGTACAGACCATATGCATTTTTATGCTCCATTTGCCATTGAGCAATTTTCATAGGACTGATCAGGGTGCCGCCTCCAACACTGTATCCAGTTTTCTTTATACACCCTTAACTGCATTGTGTTTTCTCCACTGGAAACGAGCAGAGGCCTGGTGTTCAACTGTTTTGTTACCCAATTTATGTCAATGGGATGCAGGGAGCAACATTGTAAATAATAAACCCAGGTAAAAAGACTTAAGGGCAAAGGATGAATAAACAAAAGTGATTTATTAGCGATAAACTGAAATGCTGCCAAAGGCAACAACTGAAAACTACTTAATTAAAAAAAGAAAAAAGCGACACTAATTACCAGTTCAACTCAAAATACACTACAATAGTATACACACTAAAAGGTCAGGCTGCCGATAACACCAGCACACACTGCTTGAGTAGAGAACACAACACCAACACACACACACACACACACACACAGTTCGTACGCTGCTATCTGGCCCACGGGGATCGTCTGCCGGGCTCTCCCAGCCTCTTATCCACCGTGGCATTAATCAGAGATTCAGCCCAGCCGCGTTCACACGCACACTGCAGGCAAGAAAAAGGGGGGCACCTGAATGCGCAATGGGGGTGGGGAAGGGAGAGGGCACAGAGAAAACACGGCACGTAGTACACATTTCAAATTTGATTGTTGTAAAACGTTTTATGAACAATAACTATATTAAAAACAAATGCGAGCAAAAACCGCACAAGATATCTGAGGCATGAGGTCGCTACTTTGCTACCATGACAGCGGACTCAACTTCACCGCACTCTCAACCAACAAACTAGCTCATGAGCCAAACGCCTTGAAGCATTAGCTTGAGATAACCGGCATTGGCAGTTATGTGACGGGCAACGTTAAGGGCTTCGTTGAAAAAAAGTGCTCTTCTAACCGGAGTGGTGAAACTTCACCAAATGGAGCTCTAGCGCAAGTTCAGACAGGAAGACCAGACCCCTCAGCCCGCCATCTATTCCTCACATTCCTGCCAATCATTCCTCACGCATGCTCACTCATTGTTTACTTGCTGTCATTGTTCTGCGCCGTCAATCATGACACCAGCTGCGCAGATCAGCTGATCCCCTCTATCCAATAAGCACACGGAAACAATGACACGGTTAGCCAATCATCTGTCTCGTTTAAATATGACTCTCTACCTTCAGTTCTTTCATGCTGCTGTTACGCACCCCTCCACCTCCCCATCTCCGCCCAGTCTCCACGGATCCATCAGCTTCATCAACTCATCATTCCATCAGCTCATCAGCCACCACCAGGTCCGGACTCCACGGGGGGATCTATCTCGTTGCCGATCGGGGCAGTCGGCCCTTCAATTGCAAATCTCCCCGCAGAGTCCAATCGCCAAAGACTCTGAGACTTCATCATTTCATATCATCTGTTAACAATAAACATGCATCCTTTCTTTAGCTAACTGGTCTCTCCCTGATTGAAATCACGTCCCCTGAAATCTCAGGAGATGAGGGCTGAGCACCCGGCTTTACTACCTCACACAGAGGTGAGGAGGCTCTCTCAGGGAAAGTTCTGTCCTATCTGTATGAACTGCAGCATGATGTGAGACAGCTCTCCAGGGAACATGAACTGCCTCACGTGGATTTAATCAGGGACGAGTGCCTCGTGGCATAGCTGAACTACATGACCTGGTGTCTTATCTACACAACTCTGGGGTAAAATCTAGACTAAATGTTTGCATACGTATAAATGAGGAGACGTATGTACGGTAAAAAATATTAATACGCAATTTCCTTCCCAAATCGACTTGGAATTGCCCACACATGGATAGCTCCATAACCCCACATTCAACAATAAATGGTCAATGCAAAGCACTTCAGGAATGTCTATGCATTGTAATAGGCCTGCTGGACACAGAAATGGAGGTGCTTGTGGGAGAGGTCATCCCTCCTAATTCTTCCATTCACATAGTCCTCTTAGTGCCAGGACATCCAACATGTAGCAGAGGTTTGATTGGGGGGGGGGACGCAATTTATTTGTTTAATGAAATATTTAATACATTTTTGTCTTTACGATCTCATCCATCTGTGTTGCCAATTTCCACCAGTTTCCATAATGCCTCGAACTCAGTCGCCCACACCTTCCCACACTCTTTCCAGACACTGACCATAAGTCGATGAGCTCAAAGAGGATCGCTCGACGAATAGGACTTTGCAGACTTGATACCGTCTGGTTGCAGGTGGCAAAGAACTACCAAATCTTTTGGAGCATGGCGTTTCTATTTCATTACCATTGCCGATCACGGACTGAGCTGGCCTTCTCGTCGACATGAAAAAAGATGGTTTGTTACAAAGAATCTGCAGAGGAAGCTCAGTCAATCCAACTCTTGCTGAAGCCAGTTGTGGGAAAAGCGAAACGATCTTTTCCATTGAGAAAAGCCTTCAAGTGCCAATCTTTGCCTGTAACTCCAAACACTGGCTGACTATATCATATTTTTGAGGGTTAATAACATGTTTTTTAACCAGATACATAATAGACTCATTTTACAACATTTTACAACAATCTTTTCACGGGAGTTTTGTTGCGTAGGTAAACCTAAAAACAAAATAAACCTACTTTGGAATTTTATTTTCTAGAGACTGTGCATGTTACGAGCAGAGACTGTATTTTTCCTGTGAGAACGGAGGGTGATTTACTAACGAGTAGAAAAACTGACACGCCGTCCAATCAGTGGATCCAAATAAATGCACCGGCATTTGTGGGTAAAAATAAAGTACCTGATGCAAATCGACTGAATGATATTCTCTATTGTTCTTATTGTCAACATGTAAAAACCAAAACCAACAACGTATTTAATCTCTTGTATTACTTTCTGTGGTTCTCAGTCCCGAGCGCAGTGGTTTTTAAGGACACTCAATCTTTAAAAACTGCTCATAAATTCTTCATTTGGAATAAAAAGACAAAAGAGTTGGTCGCTGTAGGAAAAAAAGTGCATTGTGGATTAAAATGTAAACCATCACATGCAGGTATATACATGGGATTTTGAGTTCTGCCTTTTAACCCATCGTGTTCCGGAGCAGTGTGCTACATTTATACATAGTATACATTTAGTATCACGTTGACAGCTCTTTAATAACGTCTTTGACTGCAGAGGTTTGGAAATGGATCCAGTCCATACACAGGACAAGTCTACTGCCAGTTGGCCCGGTTTACTCTGGCTCGCCAGATCAATTCCTCATGTTCTCTCCTGGTGGTCGTCATGAACAGTTCATGCCAGTTTAATAACAATACACAACTCACATCCAGATGGACGAGGTCCAAAAGAAAAAGCTTTTTTCTTAAAACACTATTGACTTTGTTATTGTCGTCAAAATGGCTCCTCTGTTGCAGGAATGTCAAGATTTCCGTTGGGACGGGATGACGGCGTTTTGTTTGACAACTTTAAACCACCACACCTTCTCGTGGTTACTATCACAACCTATAAAACAACAGATGTCATTAGGACTTAAAAAAAAAAACCCGCAGTGAGTGAATCGTAAGCGATCAATCAATCTCGGGCACACGGTGTCTCTTGCTGGGTCAGAACAAAGTCATTTGGCTGAGTAGTAGTGTGTCTCTTCGGGTCTGATAACAATCTGAGCTGGCTGGAATTCCCAAGAATTCCATTTGAGGAGACACCGAGGAGCCATGTCTCACTGGGCAGGTTTCTGTCTCCCTGTCGGTGACTCGCTGCGCTGACAGATCCCGTCAACGCTGCTCTGCTTTCCACATCCTCGCCAACACACACACACGCACACACACACACACACACACACACACACACACACACACACACACACACACACACACTGTACATGTACATACATACACACTCAATCGTTCACCATCCTCTGACTGCCATTTGCTCTTATCTCGCACAAAAAATCTGTGCCAAGTTAGTAATATCATCATCAAGTGAAAGCGTACGGACGCGGCGCGCCTCAGCTAGAGGTGCTGAGCTCAATGCTGCAACGTGAGCTGCTTGTTAGTGTTGTTTTTGCTTAATCCGACACTGCGGTGTGTTTTCTCACACCCAATGGCTCGGGCCTCTCAGTGTGCTGCATCTTCTCCTTCTTATCAGTGGATTCCTATCAGGTCAGCCAAACATGTCAAAGGACAGTGATCTAAGACATTGCTCCGCTCCTCTGCTCGGCGAGGCTCAGTGGGGCTGGAGGAATGCAGCCTTCAATGACGACAATATGTGTACTGTGTGCGTGTGCGGATTTGAGAGCAAAAGATGTTGTCTGTGTAAACACACGAGTGGCATGAATATCATAAATCAGTGTGCACTGATGCATGAGTAATGCTATGCTGAAGACGAATGTATAAAGCTGAACAATGGGAGTTTGTCATGGAAAAAGTAGAATGATGAATGAGTGATATATAAAAAAAACAAAAAGCGTTATCCTCCCGTGGATCTGGTAGAAGTTCATATTGTTGCTTAAGTGTCTGTCTTTCATCCATTGTTCTAAAGTTGTTGCTGGAAAGGTTCTGAGGCCTGGTTCACCACGTCCTCATGAAACAGAAGGTTCCAGCCTAACGATTGCGCAATGAGATCCACCCAAAAAGTGGACTCGTTATCTTTTTAAAAAGTCGCCCTCATTTTAAAAGACGTCAGCGTTCACATGGAATGGATTGCACCAGGACTTCTATCCCACCTCCTCACACAAGGTATTGAGCTGATGACATCACCTCTGCGCCACAGAGCACACATGCAGGAGGGCAAAAATCTAATTATCTCCTTTCGGAGAGTTTTTTTTAGACATATGGGACATTTTACGAGCGTATTCAATACCTGCAGCAAGGTGCGTCTCCCCATTAGGAGAGAAGCTGTGCAAATTTACACACAAGGCACAGCAGCACTTCATTGATTATTTAATACATCTGGGTTTTTTTCTCATAGGAGAGCTATATTAATTTATTTTTCGTGACACAACTGCCACCATATCCCAAAATAAATGAGTTTGAGCAGACTTATAAAGATAACAGATAAATATGCTTCAGTTACCAGCAGCACTCTGAAGACGCTCATAATTTCCTTGTGACTTTGTGTGGCTGTTAAGGCTGATCTGTGGTTTTTGCTATGAGGTTTATTTGCAAAGAAAGAGACCAGTTTTTTGTTTGCATATTACCAAATTATTATTTATTTTTTTACAGTTTGACAAGAAATAAATCCTTTGAAAGTAAGGAAGGATAAAATAAATTAAGCATGCATCTGGCCAAATCTGGCCATAAAGAAAAAATAAAGAAAAAATAAATATTAAAGCAAGTAAATAAGTAAAAAAAATAAGAAAAAAACAGCAACAATCAAATCAACCATGCAACACAAATTTGGCCCAACCATCAGACAGAAGAGGTCACAGGGTTTCCTATACTTGGATCTAAAGATATATATATAGAGAGAGTTACATCTTAGTTAAGAATAGTGCTTGTATTTTTATGAGATTATGAGCCTCTACTGCCGGCTGCATCCAGAGTATTTTTCCTCGGCATGACGAACGCACATCAAACCCACAGGACTGCACCGCCCCGGACCAACAACAATGTTCCCACTGAAACGGTTTCTTTACTTTTTTAGTTATTGGCTTTTACTTGTAATTCATATTGGTTCACACAAATACTGTCCATCCATCTGATACTGGCCCGGCCCGGCCCGTCTGTCAAATTTTAAAGGTCATTGTGGCCTCTGAGCCAAAAAGTTTACCCACCCCTGCTCTAGAGCCAACAAACTCCAAAAAAAACAGTGAGATTAGAGGGGGGGCAATCACCTGCCAATGTCCTTATTCTGAAATATATTTGGTCCATCTTGCTAGGAAGGTCATTCTTTCCATCTTTAATGGTTTCAGTCCAGTTTTCTCAATAGAAAACTGGACTGCTGCTACTGGTAATATTTTCAACATATTACCAAATTTAAATAGCACG
The DNA here is from genome assembly GCF_009769545.1 of Cyclopterus lumpus. Classification (NCBI taxonomy): domain Eukaryota; kingdom Metazoa; phylum Chordata; class Actinopteri; order Perciformes; family Cyclopteridae; genus Cyclopterus; species Cyclopterus lumpus. The sequence goes on from NC_046990.1 coordinate 5,636,807, forward strand.
GGAGCACCGAGACGCCATGCGCTTGGCAACTCAGTAAAAGGTGCATTTCACCCTTTGGGATGTTTTTACCACATCATGGCTCTGCTTCTTAATAGCATAAGCACATTGTTTTGAGACGTCTGGCTCATTACTCAATGTTTAACTGCTTTTCTTTGAATGACAACTCTGATTTCCACACACCCCTACGTGGCATCGTTTTTTTTTCACTCTAGTCTAATGGAAGCTTTTGAAACGGGCGAGGTGACCATTGTGGAGGTTTAGCAATGTAGTACATCCCATTTTCTTTTCATTCTGGCTTCCACCCTGACACTTATTAAGTCAAAGTAATTAGAGGCTTGCATCAGGCAGCACTTCCATATTGAGCAATACACTATAATCTAGTCAGAGTTCATTTCTCACTACTCGCACATGAGATCTGCCGCACACAAAGCGTCCGTCTCCTAAACGTTCCTGCATGCACAGACGCCGCCAATGCACACACACACACACACGCACAAACACACACACACACTGTGGTTCAGTTACTGCAGTCCGGGGTCTGGTTTCTATGTGCAATCAAGAGCGTTGTCCACGGAGACAATGCAGCCATTCTGTCTTCCAAACACAATCCCACCTCACTGGGAAAGCATGCACAGCACTGTGTGATGAGGGTCCCTAAGAAGTAGAGCATTAACACAGAGTCCACATCACTGAATACCTCATTTGGTCCCTAAACACATCCCACCTGGTGAAGAAAGCCCAGCAGAGGCTCTTCTTGCTGAGGAAGCTAAAACAAGCTGGCCTGCCCCCTGGACTTCTGGTAAACTTCTACAGAAGCGTGATTTGGACCATCCTCTGTCAGTGCTGCACTGTGTGGTATGCCAGCTGAACAGCAACGAACAGGAGGGACCTGACACTTGTGGTTAGAACAGCACGAAGGATTGTGGGAGTTACCCTCCCTGACTGAAGTTTGTGGTGTGACGGCAAAGCAGAGTAATCACAGGGTTGTGTGGTCGGAGATAAGTGGTTTTATTATTGCTATGGATACAAAAATTGCCAATGCAAATGCTGTTAGAATAATTAGCTTACAATCACCAAGTAAAGTCTTACAGTGTTCATTTTGGGTATTTGTATACATACCAACATAGGGAGAAAATAACTAAAAACTATGGCACTGGCAAAGCCCCGGTGCTTGAATTATAGTGTATTTGAATTACAGTACAGTCATTTTTATTTGGACTGGAACTAGAAAAGCTTTTGAAACAGTATCTTAAAACAGTAAAAATCACTGTTGGAGCGCCGTCTGTTCGCCGTCTGTTCGTTCCGGAGTCGGTCAGGTACCGAGTGCTTCAGTGGGGACATGCTAGCCAGTTTGCCTGCCATCCTGGCGTCCGCCGCACCTTCACCTTTCTGGCTCGCCGTTTCTGGTGGCCTACTATGAGGAACGAGGTAAGGGACTTTGTACTGGCCTGCCCCGTTTGTGGCCGCAGCAAGGCCTCTCACCGGGCCCCCGCAGGGCTACTGCAGCCCCTTCCAGTTCCTAGCCGTCCCTGGTCCCATGTGGCTTTGGACTTTGTGTCTGGACTTCCGCCCTCCCAGGGTAAGACGGTGATACTAACAGTAGTGGACTGTTTCAGTAAAGGGGTGCACCTGGTGGCCCTCCCCAAACTCCCTTTGGCTTTGGAGACGGCGGACCTCCTGACGAGCCACGTGTTCCGGCTTCATGGTCTCCCCCAGGACATTGTCTCGGACAGAGGACCCCAGTTCACCTCCCAGGTATGGCGAGCATTTTACAAGGGGTTGGGCGCCTCTGTCAGTCTTTCCTCTGGTTATCACCCACAGACAAACGGACACACTGAGAGGATGAACCAGAGTGTGGAGTCTGCGCTCCGTTGTGTGTCTGCCAGGAGACCATCCTCCTGGAGTTGATTCCTCCCCTGGGTCGAGTATGCCATCAACTCCCTGGTCAGCTCCGCCACCAGCCGCTCTTTCCTGCTCAGCAGTCGGAAGTGGCAGTTCCCTCCGTGCAGACCGATCTGAACAGGTGTCGTCACATCTGGGAGGTCACCAGAGCCGCCTTACTCCGAGCGGCTGAACGTGGCAGCCGGGGAGCCAACCGTCGCCGGAACCCAGCTTCCGCATACCAACTGGGGCAGAAGGTTTGGCTGTCCTCCAAGGATCTTCCCCTGCAGTCGACCGCCAAGAAGCTGGATCCCCGGTTCGTTGGACCCTTTGAGATCACAAGGGTGCTCAGTCCCGCAGCGGTGAGGCTGAGACTTCCAACCTCAATGAGGATCCATCCAGTGTTCCATGTGTCGCGAATTAAACCTGTCTCCCACAGTCCCCTGATGCCTCCTGCCCCAGTTCCACCTCCCCCTAAGATCGTGGATGGGCACCCTCAGTGGAAGGCTCGCCGACTGATGGATGTTTGCCGACGAGGACGTGGGTACCAGTTTCTGGTGGACTGGGTGGGCTATGGTCAGGAGGAACGAAGCTGGGTGTCCCGCCAGCTCATTATGGACCCGGGTCTGCTGACTGTCTTTTATCAGGCCCATCCCAATAAGCCTGGCAAGTCGCCAGGTGGCTCCCGTAGAGGGGGGGGTATTGTCAGAACTCAGCCCGCCAGACTCCCTCCTCAGCCCGGTCACACAGTGACACCCGGTACCTCAGAGCGTGCTGCCAGGGAGCTACGGGCTTGGAGGCGGGGACAAGCCGGGTGCGCTCCAACTCACACCTGAAGCCACTCAGCTCGTCCCACAGCTGCAGCTCGTCAGCTCGTTGTCTACGGGGGATAAAGGGCAGGACGGTCTGTGCTGACGTTGCGAGTTCGTGCCATGATGTCCGTGGACTTTCCTCCTCGTGTCTTAACTGAACTTTCCCTTGTGTCTTTGCTGACTTTTTGTGTGGAGTATTTTCCTGGATTTTTTGTGTGGATTATTTTCTGTTTGACCTTCCAATGGATTACCTTTTTTCCCTTCCCCTGGAGAAGAAGAGTTTTTGGTTTTGTTGGGTTTGATGTTCGATCACCCGTGGACTAAGGGGACACTTTGAGTTTTTTGTGTTTCTTTTCCCAGCGTCTTGTTGTGCTCTAATAAACTACGCCGTGTGTTCGGCTAAAACTAAACCTTCCTGTTGTCGTGCGCTTGGGGTCAGAGACAAACCATAACAAATTCTTTATTATTAACATATGATATGTTGACAGAGTCTTTGGTGCTTGGACTCTACAGGGAAATTGTGTGATGGAGGTGTCTATGACCTTATGAGTGAGCATGCATGAGGAGTGAAGGGCTGATGTACGAGAAATAAAGTACAAGCCGAAGCACACAAGAGCATCTTCCTGACTGAACTCACGCTAGAGCTTCATTTATTAGCAAATGCTAAATGTCGACCTGATGATGCTGGCTGAGACGTTTATGGATCAACGTTACTACAATTCATACTGTGGATAGCACGGATTTGCGAATTCTGCAGTAATCCATCCAATAATTGAGACATTTAACTAAAAACACAAAATGTCAACCTCACAATGACTCAATAGGAAATGTCAGGTCATCACCAAAGTCAGCAGGGTTCATCCTTTGAGGACCATGAATGCCTGTACAAAATGTGCATGCGTTGTCAAAACCAGCCTCAGACCTCAGTGACAGTTCTCGTAAGCTTCCTGGGGGAATGGCGTCAACTGTTCATGCAGGTGTTGTCACTCTGTCATCACATTAACATTCCTGTGTAAGACTCGTGTCAAGAAGCGGAAATTCTCAAACAAAGAAGAGAGAGCTCTACTGAGACACGTGGGAACAAAGAAGGGCCTGTACTGGAAGTGGAAACAAAGAAAAATACGCATTTCTGCCAGATAGGATTAATATGATTTTAGAGAATAGAGCCAAAGGAACACGTAGGATTCATTTGAGTTATAGGATTACTATGCCGAACACTAACAGTCCAATGTCATATTTTGGGGACGCTTTCTCTGGAAATCACGAACGACTGCACAAAATGGATTTGTTTTTTTTAACGAGAAGTGACACAAGAAGGTGGAGTACAATCGAACGCTGGATAAGATATTTTTAAGATGACCAAAATGTTATAGTTAACATTCGTGAAATAAAAAAACACAGCGAAATGGTTCAAGTTGAGAGACAACTTAACTTAATGTCAGAATAGTTTACTGACTATTTTTTGTTTCGGTCGGCAAATCACTTGTTCTCAACACTTTAAAATAGAAACAATGTGAAACAAATACTCGACTTGAGTTCTACAGTACTAGAATATTTCTAATTGCCTTCATTTATCTTTTTGTGTGGTTCAAGATGTTTGCCTCTTAGTTTCAGCACCTTATGCGGCCCACAAGGTATCATTCTGTCTAGTGGGGACTCCTTGTGCTCAGTTGGTCCCTCATGAACTCATTCAGAGGAAAGAAGTAGGACGAGCAAACAATCCCAAACACTCAATTGTTCTGCAGTTTTACTTTCGTCATCACTCGAGTGTACACGGAGCTTTCATGTTGAGTTCCTGTCTTTGAGCTTTCTAACTCCAGATACTCTCTGAACATGCATTTGTGATGTAAAACAATAATTTACTCATGCATTAGGTACGTACCGGATCGGGAATGTCTGAGATCCAAAAACACTGCGTGGAGCCCGGAGAGCTCATAGCATAAGTAATTCAACACACCATACGCAAAACACTTTTGTATTACACCTGACGATGCACTTCAAACATGTCACAGTATGTTGTTCATCTCCAAAGTAGTGCCTTCTTAATTATGGGCATCTCGAGAGCTGAAGGAGAAAACGTTGGTTCAATAAATGTTTGCCAGTCATTAGTCTATTAACTGACAAAGTATAGGCTCTATAAAGAGTCAAGCCCCTTCCCGGTGTCCCCATCATTTTGGACAAAATATGTACCGGTACTTAAAATATAATTTGGCACACAGGAGTCTCAGTTTGTCGTAGTATCCTTTAGTTTTGTGTGAAACCGATCAGCGAACTACATCCCTCGTCTCAATGCACAAATGTAAAATGTCATTGCCGATGCCTTTTAATCCAGCAACTCTTTTTATCAGCCAGGAAGAGAAAGAACACGTGAGACGTGTTGGTGTGAGTTCATCCTGTCATCGTAGCTTCATTTACGACACTGTAGTCTTTCTAATTATGTATTTTCACAGTCTTATGCTGTGAAAATACAGATTCAGGACAAAATTAGACGTTCTTGACATGTGAAATATTTCCAAATGAATTGGAAATCGGAGCTCCTGTGTCCACATGATGAATGTCAACCCTATAGTCTCTGTTGTTGGTCTCCACCAACTCCTGAAGGAAATGTCTGTCTCTTTGGCTACCAAATGCTCCTCTATGTTTATCAGCTGGTCTCTAACTGCTCTTTGCTGCTGAGCAGATAGTGTCGAGTGGCCTTTTATTGCCATTTCTTTGGAAGCAATGACAATTTGAGTCGTGGACCAGACAGCTAAGTAATGAGCTGAAATTCTCTATTAATAGATCCATTATTAAGCCGAGAAGAGCTGCATGTTCAGCTCATAAGTCTTTATTACAACGGGCTACCTTTTCACATCGTTTTCCCATTGTCTTTGATACACACCACAGCTAGTATGCCCGATGCTGTAAACAAACCATCTCACTGCAAACCAGCTCAGATGGGCCTGACCTGTGGGAGTGGTTTTTTACCTCGGGAAGGGAATATGTGTATAAAATTGCCATACTGGATAAAGCTTCTCTTTCAAATGTTGCAATATGAGTGCATTTCCATTGGTGGACAACAAAAAAAAGCAACTTTATTGGTCAACTAGACAAAGTTGCCTGTCATCGAATCGACAGCACCAAGGTCTTCTTTTACATTACATTACATGTCATTTAGCTGACGCTTTTATCCAAAGCGACTTACAATAAGTGCATTAAACCATGAGTCCAAACTCAGAACAACAAGAATCAAGCAAGTACAATTTCTTCAATAACGTTAAACTACAGAATACTATCCGTACGTGCCATTTAAGTGCTACTAAAGTGCTAAGCAACAAAGTGCTATCGGTAAGGGACATTTAAGTGCTACTACGGCTCTACCTTCCCTATTCAAGGTATAGTCGAAAAAGATGTGTTTTTAGTTTGTCTTCTTCACAGGAATGTATGCAAAAGGTCTTGACCAGGTCTTAACACACCTTCAACCAGCCAGAAAGAACACATCCGTGGAACAAAATGTACCCAAAGTATGGTGGACAATGGTGCACTTTACACATACATAGTAGTGCTGACCTCATGTGTGAGCCCTGTATCCGTACATGATGCTGCAGCAGCAGTCCACAGTGAATTGAGAGAGGACATAAACAACATCAAGTGAAACAAAACGCTTGGATAAATCTAGGCCGAGCCTTTCCCACAGGAGCCTGCTGAGAAGGATATCATTCAACAAAGTACAGACAACACTCAACTGCACACCCCTTACTGTATTCGTCCACTATGTTCAATATACTGCACTCATAAGGAATGCTTAACAACAGTGTTGTATGTTAAAAAAAAGACGTTCACATTTGCAAAGTACTGCCCTGGGCTGTGTAAAATCTATTTTTGGGTTTACTAGTGGCCCGATTTTCACCCATTCAATTTTTGAGCAAATCGGAATCCCAGTTGGTTACACAAAAAAAATCTTTTCACTTATGGAAACGTCCTTGGCGAGGGCCCGCGCTCTCTGAGAACCCCTCTGGTTTTGAATGTGTTTCAAATTTAGATTTCTTGTCTTCTCTGCTGAAGAGCCTGGAGATGCCTCATGGTAGTGTTTCACAAACATCTCATCTTTTCCTATTACCATTTTAAGAGGCATGGGGGGGGGGGGGGGGGGGGGGGTAGTAAAAATGGGAAAGACTAAAATATTTTTTGTAAAATAACAGTTCTTCATAATTGTTTTTCATTGTGAGTACATATAATTACAACACCAAAACTGTGATATGTGTAAATAATAGACTCATTTTATAATACTACAGCAAGTCTCATCTTTAAGCTTGTAGGTATTATGTATAACAATAACAATGGTCCAAAATGATATAGAATTGTATAGTTTTAAGTCCTTTAAAACATTTCAATTTGATTAGGATGGAATACCAAACCTGTTATATCCAGTATTTGTTACTTACTAGAAATTCAGAATTAAATAACAGTAAGTACTGGCTTTTATTTGTTTCCACTTCGAGAACTGTGTACAAAGGAGAAACTGTAGAGCAGGGTGTCGATCAGTCCATGTGTAAAAGTCTCTGGAAATGGTTAATTCTTGACAGATTGCAGAAGATGAACCATTTCTCTCTCCGACACCCTACAACCTTTTATGAAATGGCAAACGTTCAGCTTGTTGAAGTACCCCGGGTGTAATGAACATAGCAGCTTCTCTGGGCTGCTATTGGGGCTCTAAGGGTTCAGTATGGGCTCAAATGGGCGTATTCAAAAAAGGATACAAATCAATACAGCGGAACCAGAGATCTCAACTTTTTGACAGTATGCTGTTATATTTAAAGTTCTGCGGTCAACCAAAGAAGATCTTGGTCAACTGAAATCTTCCTACTCTTCGACCACTCAATTGGTCAATGGGACCCAAACATATAGACATATGCCAACTCTGACATGTTCAAACTCCAAGCCTATCAAGAAGGCTAGTGATGCGGAGGTCTGGGTTTTTTAATTCCTGCACCCACCCGGCCCGTCATTAGAGCCAAGCCCGAGCAGCCAAGCCTCAAACCCAGAGACAAAGGCCGTTTATCAATACCAAGTACACTAAGTACAGACTTGTGTACTTTGGAGTTTGGACTTGGGAGTCCAGACTCCCAAGGACGGGAGGACGCAGGACGGCCTTTCTGCAATTGGAACAGCAGCTGACTTGATGACGTCACCACCTCAGCTATTCTTGCTGATTGACTCCAATTATTCACTGTAAAGTATTTTTACAGTCAAACAAAATATGACAACCCTGCCTTTTTCGTTTTCCTTTCAAATATAATTATTTTATTTTGAATTGTGTGTGTGTGGGTATATATATATATATAAATATATGTGTGTGTGTATATATATATATATATATATATATATATATATATATATATATATATATATATATGTGTATATATACTATATGTTTTTACTTTTTATACAATATATATACATTTATATGTGTATGACTGGGAAATAAGTGCAAGAAGGAAAGTAAATATATATAAAAAATAAATATATATTTTATCTATATATACATACATATTTGTATACATATACATATATATATATATATTAACCCTCAATCAAACTGATTTAGCGTTACCTGTAAACAAATAATAAACTCTAGAGTGCATGTTAGATCCTCCAAAACCAAATTATATCTCATGTTTAACCGCTACGGAGACATTAGAGCTAGCGGATCATATTAAAAAAATCCGCACACTTCTGCCCCTGAAAAGAAAGGATAAAGAAGTGCTTATTCGGCAATAAACAGTAAATTATCCAACCGATGAGAATTCGGTGGGATGGTCGACCAACCAGAAGGGAACAGCATTAGATATTTGGTTGTGTGCCACAAACAGAGTGCACATGTGTCATGTACTCAGAAGAACAGGTTTTGAAGTCGGTCCGGGTAGATGGAGGATATCGTCTTTCGGCCCTCTCTCTCTCGTTTGACAGGATGATGGATTGTTGCGTTATAACATGGAGGGCTGAGCCCTAGGGGGTAAGCGCCACAACAGAGCAGGATAAATCATTGGAGGGGAAGTTAACCCATACTCATCTGCTTCTATACCGGGGAGACGAACCCCATCACTTCCAGTGTTCCTGCAGTATACCGCTGTACTCAAATGTAGACACATAAAGGGGCACACAGATGTGTTCTTACGCATGTTAACACACACATAGGGAGCAGTGTAATTGGAGTGCAATTACAGTAGTTGAAGCCAGTTATCATCAGCCTGCAGCTATGAGCTGCTAAGACAACATCCTGCCTGTGGTCTTATCTCGGGAGCCGTGAAGGTGGTGAGGGACATGCCTTTACAGACACACACACACACTTACACACACACACACACACACTGAAACATCCGGCGCCGTGCCATGTGATAGGAATACTTGTCATTGCAGCGACCACAGAGTGGCAGGATGAAAGACAAGCGCATATCCCGGGGGTTACTGCCAGAGGCCTGAACAGAGGAGGGAGAGGCGTGGGAAAAAGAGGGTGAAAGAGGGGAGAGCAGGCCAGAGAGAGGTGTGTGTGTGTGTGTGGAAGACGAGGGCAAGGATGTTACATTGCTGCAGGACGCATGCCGGCGTAGTGGTGCAACAGCTGCGAGCAGACAGGCCGCCTCATCTAAATGCAACTAGAGGGATCTTAACCCTGACGGCCCACCGATGGTTACTGTCCACCTGTTCATGCTCCAAGAAGGGGCTGCAAAATCTACAGGAGTTTTCTTTTAGAAAACACACGCACACACACACACACACACACACACGCACACACGCACACACTGCCCGTGAGGGATGCTCGACAGCTAATGCACCTGCAACAAGGCAGGGATCATTTCAATGGTCATCACTACACCAGGCATTCTATTGGTCGAGCAATTTTGAACGGGTTCTTGCACAAAAAGAGAGCGGAGGAGAAATCAGACGATTGAGAAGAGAAGGGCTGGAGCTTGACGGCAGAAACATTGTGCAAGCAACAATAAATTAGAGTGCAAGCATACAGTTTAAGCCGAAGCGAAGCACATCTGGCTGCAAGCAGAGGCTATTTGACAAATGTTTTTTTTAATGTTTTTTTTCACTTTACACACAAACATAAGACAAGACAAGACTAGACAAGACAAGGCACATCAAAAAGTACATACATAAGGTATTTCAAAGATATCAGTGGCAAAATAAATAAATAAATACAAATAAATAAAAGATAGCAGTAGAGGGTGACAGATATGTACATGCACAGATAGATAGATATTTGACCCAACAAATAAAATGCTCCCATATTCCCGGATGTGACAAACAATAAACTATAGGGTTACAACAACAAAAAGCAGAGGCTATTTGAGGGTGAGGACAGAGTTTTGAGGGAAAGCATTACAAAATCTGAATGTGAAATGAATGAGCAATGCTCTCAGATTCAAAGACCTCGACTTTGAATAAAATAAAGAAAAAGAAAGAAACTTCATACAAATCCGCAGACAAAGACAGATGGAGGAGTATTTTCCATCAGGTAACATTATATATATATATATATAAAAAATGCCCAATGATTCATTTGATGAAACCATAAGCCTCACTGGTTACACTATTTTAGCAATAATTCCAATATATCTCACCTCGAATTTAGTCATTAATGTCACGCAACAGTGTTTGCACCATAACGTGTTTCAAGAATAAACCTTGAAAAAATAAAGTTGGAAAAGAGGCTATAATAAAGCAGATAAAAAAAACAGAATATTGAGGTATAACAGACCAGTCTAATGTGTCTACAGGTCTGTTTAGTATACTATACCATACCTCATTTTCAGGCACTGTATTGAAGGTAAACACAGTGATGTTGCGCTTGAACATTGCGCTTCAAGCCGATTCATCAAAAAATATTAGTCCTGCTGCCATCAGACACTGCAAGGATTTCATGAAATGAAAGAGAAGCTATTCATACAGTTTAAAAATACATGCATTTCAGTTGCGTTATTTGAAAAATGGGAAAACGGCGCGAGGCCGTGTGCAGTTGAAGTCTTACGGCAACTCCCGTGCAACGGTTCTGATTTCACTTTACAAAGGAGGGAACTTCGACTGTCTGATGATGAAAAGCCTATAAGAACACAGTGATCATGGAAGGTTCTAGCGGTCACGTGACCTAGCCCTGGCTGTTCTAGTGTTTAAAATGTCAGATTGCAGCACCGTGAAGCTCTAGTGTCTGATCTCGCTTCCACCCACAATCCCTATTATTCCTCGCGCTCCATGTATCCACGGCGAGGACAGCGGTTGTAAATGCCGGGGCTGTAACCTGAGTCTGGGCAGCTGCACTGAGCTCGATAGTGAAGTGGAGGCCTTTTTTTTTTTTTTTTTTAAACAGATCACTGCTCCAGTCTGAGGAGGAGAGAGGGACAAAGAGTGTGCAATACTCCTTTTGTGTTGCTCAACGTGCTTCTGTATTTTTGAAATCCTCGAGTTGAAAAGAGCTTCAACTCAGAGCAGAACGGTGCCCAATGTCATTCGCTTTTGTTCTCATTGTTCTCTGGCTACCCAGAACTACATGACAATACACACCTGAGCCACCGTGATGTGAGCAGAACGAGGAGGGAAAAAAACGAGTGCGCTTCTTGACATTCATTTACAGTGTATCATGAACTTTTTTACGCGCGCGGTAGAGTACAGTTCATGATTTTTGTGTCAAGCTGAGGATACTCATTCAGTGGTTGCCAACAACAACGAGGCTCTGCAACGCGTCAAGAAGATACAAACCCGAGGAAGGGAATGTGACTGTATTCAGCAAAAGTTCTTAGCAAAAGTGAAGGTAGGTTTGATCATTAGCTTCCCACATGCAGGTTCATATGTCACAGCAGATTGTGCATCGTGAGCTCTAGTCACTTGGGTACGGTGTGCTATATTGGCAAGCGGGAGGCCCTTTGAACTAAGCAGAGAAAGGAAGAAGGGTGGTGGATGTCGGAAAGGTATTATCATTATTACAGAGGAGGGAACAGGGCAGCGGGGTGGGAGGGTAGCATAAAGGAGGGGGTGAAGGAGAGGCTAGGGACAGAGTGTATCAGATCACAGGGCTTCCTCCAGCAGGAGATGACCTGTCTAAAAACCCACTCATTTGAGCCCAGGCACAGGGCCTCCACTCTGCCATTGTCAGTGAGTCCAACACCTGTTCATTCAGGCTGCAGACATCAACAGACTAGCACAGACTGCCGCCAGGCCTCGCTTACTAATGGAAGGGTGCAGTGCTGAGGTGGTCACACTCTGTTTAACTCCACTCTCCTTGCTCTTTTTAACACTGCTTATTTTTTTCTGTCTGCACAGCCAACTAATGATAATGGAAGTGCCAACCCAGAAAGCGCCCATGTACTGTCAGTACCTCGCCTGGAAAGCATTTCCTATTTTCTGGCATCAAAGGTGCATGCAGAGGAAGACATAAAGAGAACCGCCTCTGGGCTGGTCTCTGCAGCTGAAGCCGGTGGAGGTTTGGAAGGAGCTGTGAGGAGTGTTATAAGACATCGGGGGCCTCATGCTTATCTGTGCACTTGTGTCAACTGATTGGTTCTTAAGTGGCTTGTGAGAACTTCTCTTATTTAGGAGTCACAAACACTGTTTTCGAGTGTCGCAATTAGTCTGCTCTAATCCAGGACAACATTTTTCACTAATGCGTCACGTGTTTCATCACCTTTTTGAGCAATTTGGAGCCTGAAAACCCCAATATGAATTACAACTTGTAATTACTATGACATGTTGACAATATACACTTACTTTAGCGTTCTCTTGATTTGTACGTTTGTATATTCTATAAAAAATGTTCACATTTCACATTTTTAAATGATGTATTGTATATGTCAATTGTTATCACTGAGCCAAATATATAATGTGCTTGGCAATTGTCCGATTTTGTATTATTTTGTTTGACACTGCAATTCAAATCGTGGCCGGTATCATTCTAAATGTATTCATTTAAGGATATCACCATTCATTTAAATTGGCTATTGATGCTATTGTTCGACAATATCAATAAAAAAAAATGTCTCCTCCTTTCTGTGGCGAGACGTCTTTCATATGGAAACACTTCTCTATTTTAGAAGATTATTATTTATTATATAATTAGGGCTTGACCAAATAGTTTGAAGCTTCGTCAATAACGATGACATTCAAATTCTTAATCAACATTCTAATGCCTCAAAGCTTTTAGATTCAGTCTACACTCATATTATTACTATAATACTATTTGTAGAATTAGATTCCAGTGGTGGACACATATGAACCAAACCTTGTCAGTAACTCCAGAGTCTTCTAGACTCCAAAAGTTAATATTTATCAAAAAAAGATAACTGTCGCCATTTCTAAAATCCACAACCTGTTTTTATCTAACTAAATGTTCAGCTTCAATCCATATTTGTTGGCGTTTAGCCTTTGAACATTTTATTTTTACTGCAATCAAAATGCAAAGACAGACAATTAAAGCTTGTATTTCAAAAACCTCCAATGTAGCTTCAAATTAAACAATATGTGTTGATCAACAATAATTGGTGACGATGAAAGTGTAATCGATAATGTAAATAAATGGTCTCAAATATTGTTGTCTATTACAGCTTTTTGTATTGAGACAATTTGAATATGCTGTTAAAGGACAAAAGGTTAACAATAAGACAGACCTTCACCATTCTGTATCAGAACATGTGTCATAAGAGGAAATATTGATGAATTTCCCAGATTTCATTAAACCCTTGCTCTGTTTAATTACAGATGTTTTGGTTGTAGAGCGTAAAGAGTGTGATGTTAATTCTAGGTCACTTTGGGTTTCACAGGATTTCACTGATCTACAGGTGGGAATCCACCAAGACATCCTGCAATGTGGCATGAGGAAGGGGAATGCTGGCCAGCACACACAGATGTTCAAACAATGCTACAATAAAACTGTCATGAAAATCTGCTGGTTCCTGGTTTATTGAGTCAGCAATGCAGCAATGCAGTCTTCCTGCTCGGTCGAGCCCGGCTGCCCCTCCAGTGATCCAGAGATAACGGAGGCTGAGGGTGAGGCTCTCAGACGATCAGATACACTGTCTGGAACTCAGACGGCGACGGAGACGGACCTCTGAAGTCTGTGTGGCCCCTCGCTCTCCTGCAGGGCTAATGACGCAGCTCCATTAACCTCTGACAGAGACAAACCCAGCTCTGTGTGGAAGGAGGATGTCATCAGCTTACAAGGAAAACAGGCGCTGGAGTGAGGCTCATCAGGTACGTCTGTTTGCTGTCACACAAAGGTGAACTAAAGCCTACCAAAATGGACATGCTCGAGCTAGTGTTTAATGATACAAATACCGAGACCTGACGAGTCCATGACAGATGGCTCTGTCTGATTGGATTTGATTTAAAATACGTTACGTGACATACAGTATGCCCTAGCTCCATTTGCCCCCTAACAACAATTAAGGCTGGAATCTATCATTTATCTCAACAAAACACTATAACATTGTGCCATCAGGTCGAGCGTTGTTATATATGTTAAGACAGGCTCATTTACAGCTGTTGAACCTGAGTGTCATGATTCAGAGTTTTAGCTTGCTCTCTTTCCGGTGGATAATCCGCTCAAACCAGTCTCATCGCATACCAAGTCTGGCGTAAACACAGCACAGTGTGTGTGTGTGTGTGTGTGTGTGTGTGTGTGTGTTCTCGACCCGGCTGTGATACCGAAAAGAGACTCGCGACTCAAACAGGGTCCACATTGGCTCATCATCTCTGCCTGGCTGACTATAGAGATCAGGCGGTTGTTCATGCTCTACACTTTGGTTCAGATTTAGTCAAGAGGTCAATTAGTCAAGAGGTCACATGGCGCTTCCCAATGTGACATCCAGCAACTATTACCTTCACATGATTCCACCTTGATGGCTTAATCACTCGAATCCAAAGAGGTGTTTTCCCGCGCTCGACCTCCCACGCCGGACCAGAACTGAACGCTGCATTAAAGTGCCCTTTCAGACCGTGATGTCATGCCCTTTCACTGTAATTTGTCTGTGGGGGAATCCATGAGGATCAAACAACGTAAATAATCATTGATGTTTCTCTGAATTTGGAATCTGGTGGGAAAAAAAAGAAGAAAAAAAAAAAAAACGTGTTTGCTTTCCAATCTGGAACATTTTCATCGGTAAACACTGATAACGTTGATTCTGGCCCAACAACCTGCTCGTAAATACACCATCTACTTTGTGGCTGCACACACACACACACACACACACACAGACACACACACACACATAATATATCAGTTAGCTTTGGGGAACTTGTGAGGGATTATCAACATCAAAGTCAATAGAAATGTCAGCCTGGCTATCTTTGGAAATGCCAGCAACCCTTTGCATATCCGTACCCCACAACCAATACCACACACTGACACACACACACACTCTCTCACACACACACCAACACACACACACACACACACACCTGCCCCTAGCAGAGGAGGTGATTAAAGCTGCTCTTGCGAGTGTGGCTTTTGATCTCCAAACATACTGGAAAGCACTTAAAGGCAAAGCCCAGCTAAGCAGCAGAAACAGATGACATCACACCCAATCAGGGTCTCCCACAGCAACTCGGGGCCCCTCCCCACAGCGCTATCAACTAGATTACGTAACAGGATTAGGCAAATACATCCAGCTCAGGTCGACACTTGGGCAGAATGTATTAGCAATATGCGGGGCATCTTCAGGTCATCTGAATGAGGGGCATGGACTATTAGGAGGGGACAGTCAGGAGTCTGAGGATGGGTTCCAGACAGCGTCTGTGTAGCTCTACAATCAAAAACCCTGAATACGTGTCTGGTCTCACTTCTTGAAAAGCTTCCAAAGTTGTTCATACATTAGGTCGCTAGTGACATTAGCGGAGGGCGTTGGTCAATCGACTCTGGCGCTGTAGGTTTCTGAACCCCAAAAAAACACACGTTGTGAAATGATCGGTCAGAAGTACATGGTTAGAACAAAGATATTGGTTTGTGTTCAAATTATTATGTAATCACCTAATGTATCAACCATATTAACATAACCAGTATGAATAAAAATCAGCTGTAGACTTTCTTATGGACATGTATTTAATAGACTTACATAAGAACAGTAAACCACAAACTGTGTATAACAAGTGGACCTATAGCCATCGTGAAGCCACCCGTTGTTTGTGGACTGATGTTTTGGAGCCTCAACTTTAACTTTTTTTTTTGTTGCAACTAATAAACACAAGTGACCCTATTTGGATTGAGGAGGAGTGACGTAGAGATGCTGTATACATCTCTGGTAGTGTAGCAACCTTTGAATCACAGTAGCCCCCGCCTTAAAGCATACCATGCTTTATGGTCTACTTATGGTTTATATTGAAGAAGACTTTGCAGAAATGTACACAATCAAGATTATTTCCTGGTGACTGATCGACGACTGGTCCAAAGCAGGTCTATATCAACAATGGTCAGATAGCTGTAGAATTCAGTATAGGAATTCATAGTGTATTTGAAGACCCCCAACCTTTCCTGCAGTAGCCTACCTCTGTCTGTTATTCAATTCAATTCAGTTTATTTTGTATAGCCCAATATTACGAATGACAAATTTGCCTCAGAGGGCTTTACAATCTGTACACATACGACATCCCTGTCCCAGGACCTCACTGCGGATCGATAACAGTATATTGAAAAAAGAATTCCCTAATAAACACATTCATGTTTAATTGACCCCTTGACCGCCGCTCTCGCACTTCAAAACAGCTTTCACTTGTATTACATTTTACTGGACACATTCTGAGTCTCCGGAGGATCAACCCTTTCTATTTCGGAGCCTGAAGCACCACAAAGTGTACCTTAAATATATGACCAACTAATTACCAAAAATCGACACGTCTCCACATGACTAAATATGAACTGTTATGAGTTTAGTTGGGCTCACTGGTGACCTTTTTGCAAAACCTCGTTGGAATATTCCGTAGAGTCTGTGTTGTGTTTGAAGTCCAGTGGGAAAAGCCCATAAAGCTTTCAGAAGGACAATATTACATAGGCGTAAATGGATCCATCGGACCTCATGGTCTCCTCCCTGTTTACTACACACAGAGGAGGAAGCTTTTGTTGACCTCTCACCCCGACTCAATCATCTCCATCCACGCACTGGTAACAGGAGACTGCAGAACCACCTCAGTCTGTCCAGGAACCTGCACCGCCCAGGGCTACCAGCCACAGCACAAGTCATCTCTCACTTCCCCCTGCAGCTGCGCCCCCCCCCCCCCCCCCACATCTCCCTGAGCCAAAGAGGAAACAGACAGAATGGATGACTTTGTTTAAAAAAAACGCCTCAGGAATCACAACACACGAGGCTCCTTTGAGGAAGTTGTAACTGTTTGTGTCTTAACTTTAAAAATTAAAACGGTAAAAACCAAACACAATTTACAAAACTACCTGATAAGCGGTCTTTCCTGATCACAGTACAACCTTTCGGAAAAATTTTTTATTTTATTTTTATAATTTTAAAATGTATTTTGTTCTAATGTTATATTGATTAATTTGAATAGTTGTGAATGGAGTTTTTTATTTATATTCCATAAACTGCACTTATTTTGACATTACACAGATATGTAAAGCATTATTATAGCTTAAACAACAATTGTCTATATATGTAAACATATAGGGATGTAGTACTTGTGGTACTACAAGTAGGGTTGTCACGATACCAAAATTATAACTTCGATACGATACCTGCCATAAATATAGCGATACCCGATACTTACGATACGATACCAGAATTCGATACGATACCACAAATACGATACGATACTGGTATATTTATCTATAATAGTAATAAATAAAACATCTGTATGGTTCTCTTTTTACCAGCTTGTTCCTGCCCAGCTTTTTCAACAAATGGCATTAATATTAGTATTTTCCTACAGCAAGATATTAATGAAAACTGCATGGTGGCATCACAGCATTGATTATACACGGCTATGTAGGCCTTTTGTCTGTATTTGACCAGATGACTACATAGTTCCTTTCATAAGTATGAGCAATTGTATTTTATTCATGGAATAATTATTTTTCCTTCACAAAAAAAAAAGAGATCCACCCTCAGGCAACACCAGCATGTAGCCATTTGGCCTCAATTGTGTTTCATTTAGTACACTTGTGTGCATTGTGACCTCATGATCATATAGGCTGGTCGTAAAACTAGGCTAAGGCTGCTCGTGTTAGGCTGTATGTGGGTGAGCTTAAGGTGCGCATCATGTTTATAATCACATTTGATTACCTGTCGTTCGTTGAACTCTTTGAAAAAGTTCGGGGTGTCTGTCTGAAAGGTGCTTTGCCATGTTTGACGTGTTGCTCCTTTGTCTGAGTGGCTTTGAAACACTGTCTGCAATGTAGCCAAAGTATTTCCAGAATTCACTTCTGGCATCTTTTTTTTTACAAAAAGCCGAGGACGGTCGGCAAAAGCTCCGGCACGTGACGCCATGTTGTCTCCCCAGCGGAGCGCTGCCTGTTTGTGTGAGAGCGCTACGCAACCCCGTCCCCTTGCAGTCAACGCGCTGGGCAGCATTAAAGGAGTGGAAGAGTGAGTGCGCTCTGATCGCGCGCTATTGTAATAAAGTATCAATACAAAAAATATGCAGAACCGTATCGTTTTGAACTGGTACCGCGGTACCTTTGTAGTATCGGTACACCGTGCAACCCTAACTACAAGTAATGTCTACTTGAGCAGAAGAAGAATTGTCCCTCTTATTTGGTGGTTTGATTACGGTCACATGGGCTTTGCATGTTAGCGCATTTTAGCCCATGTTAGTGCATGCTGGTGCATGTTAGTGTATGTTTGCGCATGTTAGCGCATGTTAGCCCATGTTAGTGCATGCTGGTGCATGTTAGCGCATGTTAGCGCATGTTAACGCATGTTAGCCCATGTTAGCCCATGTTAGCCCATGTTAGTGCATGTTACAACAATTAAATCAGAACATTTATGTGAACACCTCACATCACCTCACTCTGCATTTCCCTGCAAAAACAATTAATGATACGTTAAGGGGTCTTAAAATAATTTGCACTGCTACCAATCATATTTAGTAAAGCTAATAACCTTGCTTGATTTAAAATAGTTACCGAAATGTTGTAGGAATGCCAATGTATAACAGGCACACATGCACACATGCACACCAAAAAAAACCCATTACCAATCATTCCCAACATTGACTTTGAATTTGCTGTCGTCACACACACCAACCAGGGTTGGAAATGTGTGGCTGCTGGGAGAGTTTTTGGAGAACATAATTGAATCCAGGAAGCTGGGAAACCCAAATCCTGCCAGCGTGGTTTACAGTTCAAGCAGCTTTGCAGTGACCCTGCATGCAGCGGTGGCCCTGCACCTCGCCTAATTAAAATGGACTATGAGAAAAAGCTTTACAGCAGTGGTCGTGCCGCGGGTCTGAATAATTACAATCTTGTGTTTGCTAGAAGAGCAAATGAGCGAGAAGAAATAGCCTGGGTGTGGGATCATTTTATCAATCTATGAAGGCACTCTTGAACCCCACCTGACACTAACATGTGATCTGGATCTGGATCTCTAATCTGGATGGGGAGAAGCACACGTTAATGCCGGCTGTAAATGCGTGCAGCGTTCATCGGGATCAGATTGGTCAGACCACAAATTGGAATACTGTAGGCAAAAGCTACAAGCAAGTCCTCTCTTGCAAGTAAATGTCTTCTTAAAACTAAGAAGACATTTATAATACTAAAAGTAGTATTATAAGAAAGGCCAAAGGGTTACCAGAGTTATCAGGCATATGTGGTATTTAGGCATAGGGGCGACTGTGGATCAGTGGTAGAGCAGGGTCGATCGGTGGATAGTCCTCATGGGCAGGTGGCACCTAGCATGGTAACCCCTGTAATCAGTGTATGAATGGGTGTGAATGGGTGAATGATGACATATAGTGTTAAAGCGCTTTGAGTGCTCGAAAAACAAGCGAGCGCTATCCAAGTACGGTCCATTTACCATTCATGGGGAAATGCAAAAATATAAAAAGAAATGTCTAATTACCATGAGCATTATGTCTGCTGCAACTTCAATAGTGGGCAGGCTGGAAGAAAACCCCTAAAAGCCTCAGGGCCTGGCCAAAAAACACTGGAAAATGTTCTGCTCACCCAGTGGGTGTTTCCAAAGTATAGCCAGCAAGCATTTTTTTTATTTTTTATTATTGTGCATGGTGTGCAGTTCTTCTACTCACGAATCAGGAAGAATGTTTCTGTAGAGCTGTAACATGCTGGAAAGATCATCTGACCCTCCGGGGTGAAATAAATATTAAGACAGCCGACTCGTTTTACATCTGATAATGAGAAGAAATAGTGCTGGCACAGTTTGATTCAGACTTCCTCCTCTTAATAAATGGTCTAATCTAGATGTATGGGTAATTGGCTGGTTGCGTGAGTGCTGTGGTGTTGTGTCAGTGGCCCAGGTCTCAGGTTTCAGCAGGAGATGGATGAATGAGTTTCCTGTCATTGTGAACGTTGAGAGCCTCTAGGCCTGAGCTCAAAAACAAACGCAACACTTTGGAGGAGTCCAAAGACCGGACAGGACATTATTAATACAGGATGCTCATATAAACCAATACAGGGGAACACAAACAAAGAATCTAGACTCTAGAGGCATTGTCAAATTTAACTAATTTATATATTTTCTCATTTATTAAAAGGTAGCTATTTATTTCAATAAACACTTTATTGAAGCTAGAATTAAATTCACAATATTTTTTTGTCTTTACAAGTTTGCAAACACACACAAACAATTAATGAAAACAATTAAAAATACAAATATGATTATTATATGTCATTTAGCTGACGCTTTTATCCAAAGCGACTTACAATAAGTGCATTAAACCATGAGTCCAAACTCAGAACAACAAGAATCAAGCAAGTACAATTTCTTCAATAACGTTAAACTACAAAGTGCTATCCGTAAGAGCCATTTAAGTGCTACTAAAGTGCTAAACTACAAAGTGCTATCAGTAAGAGACATTTAAGTGCTACTAAAGTGCTACTACGGCTCTACCTTCCCTATTCAAGGTATAGTCGAAAAAGATGTGTTTTTAGTTTGCGACGGAAGATGTAGAGACTTTCTGCTGTCCTGATGTCAATGGGGAGCTCGTTCCACCAATGAGGAGCCAGCACAGCAAACAGTCGTGACTTTGTTGAGTGTTTAGCTCGAAGTGAAGGAGCTACAAGCCGATTGGCAGAAGCCGAGCGAAGTGAACGGGCTGGGGTGTACGGTTTGACCATGTCCTGGATGTAGACCGAACCCGATCTGTTCGCAGCACGGTACGCAAGTACCAATGTTTTGAAGCGGATGCGGGCGGCCACCGGTAACCAGTGAGGGTCGCGGAGTAGTGTGGGTAAATTTCGGGAGGTTGAAGACCAGTCGAGCAGCTGCATTCTGGATGGCAGAGATTCGTGCTGCTACCTGTGTTTCAGATTGGGGAAATGAGAGGATCAGTTGGGTGTCATCAGCATAGCTGTGATAGGTGAAGCAATGCGAGCGAAAGACAGAGCCGAGAGAGTTGGTGTACAGAGAGAAGAGGGCCAAGGACTGAGCCCTGAGGGACCCCAGTAGTCAGAGGACAAGGCTCAGACACAGATCCTCTCCAGGTTACCCGGTAAATGCGGTCGGTGAGGTAGGATGAGAAGAGTGAGAGTGCGGTGCCTGAGATACCCAGGTCCTGGAGGGAGGAAATAAGGATCTGGTGGTTCACTGTGTCAAAGGCAGCGGAAAGGTCTAGAAGGATAAGGACAGAGGAGAGAGAGGCTGCTCTAGCAGTGTGAAGCTGCTCAGAGACAGCAAGGAGGGCAGTCTTTGTTGAGTGGCCTGCCTTGAGAAGAGCTTTTTGCGGTTAGACAAAGAGGATTCGATTCTGGATTGGTAGAACAGACTTTTGGTTGCAGAGATAGAGATCGAGTCATAAGAGGACAGAGAGAATCAAGACAGGAAGACAGCGTAGAGACGAGAGTGTCAGTGGCAAAGTTAGGCTGCATGAGTGAGAAGGAGTCAGTTGACGGGAGGGCTGACAGAACAGATGAGGAGGGTGCGGATGTTGCGACGGACAGGTGCAGAGTCCGTTGTGGGAGGGTTGTCAGTTCCAAAGAGTGGGAGAGAGTAAGAGATGAAGAAATGGTCAGAGACATGAAGTGGAGTTACAGTGAGGTCAGATGTAGAGCAGTTTCTGGTGAAAATATAGTCAAGGTGGTTGCCAGGAGGGAAGGACTGAGCGAGAGAGCAAAGGAAGACAGTAAGAGTAGCAGGTCCGATGACTTCTCTGTCTGGATGTTAAAGTCACCCAGAAGGATGAGCGGGGGGCCGTTTTCTGGGAAGTCTGATAGGAGGACGTCTAGTTCTTCCAAGAAGTCTCCCAAGGAGCCAGGTGGACGGTAGAGAACAACAATGGTTAGTTGAACCAGATGAGTAACCGTCACTGCATGCATTTCAAAAGACAGTGGGGTAGATGGAAGCGGGTAGAGAGCAAAACTCCATTTGGGTGAGATGAGTAGACCTGTGCCACCACCCCGACCAGAGGGTCTGGGTGTGTGGCTGAAGGAGAAGGCCAAGGAGAAAGCAGCAGGGGTTGATGTGTTGTCTGGTGTGATCCAAGTCTCAGTGAGAGCCAGGAAGTCCAGCGATTGCTTGATAGCGAAGCCAGAGATGAAGTCTGCCTTGCGGTTAGCTGACTGGCAGATCCAGAGGCCCCCTGTGACGAGGCGCTGGGTCTGTGTGGAGCTGGTGGGATAAATAAGAGAGGAGGGATTTTGATGCATGTGTGACCGAGTCCGCAGTCTATAGTATCTACGAGTAGATGTGCACACAGGTATGGAAAGAAAACACATTATCACACGGAAATGTTTGTACTCAGCCGCCCTCAGCCATCACCGAAAGACTCCAACGAAAGACTCCTAGGTCTTTATCCTCAGAGTCTTCATACGAGGAGTCTTCCCTGACGCTCCAAGCCCCAACCTGGTTATACACCCGAGTTGGCGATAATTAGTTACAGCTGTGTCGAGCCCGCCCACAGGTCGTTGAAGGAATTGCCCACTAATCGATCGATACTGGTAAGAGTCGGCACTCAGGCAGGGGATCCTTGCTAACAGTGAAGTCTCAGTTTGCTAGAATGTGAAATACTTGCCAAACTGATTAAGGACAAAGATCTGGTTACATCAAGGTAAAAAGTAGAATATAGTGTAGTCCCTAGTAGATTTGCATTACAGAGCAAATACTTAAATCCTAGCTGGTTTCGTTGACTTTTCAGACACTTGTGTAAAAAAGCAAGAAATCGCAGCTCAAAATGTTCAAATTAGAAAGACAGTACAGACTAGCATTCTAGTATAACTAAATACAGCAGATACAGTAGTAATATAGCAGAGAAACCTCTTTAAAGAATATACTCAGCAAGATACAGGAAGTCCCAGAAGTCAGTGGACTCACAGCTCAGATGCACTGATAATGTAAGAGAGGAAATAGACAGGTTACTCCATCCAACACCACAAAGGCACACCAAAGGGATTATGAGAAACTTTCATTGGTGGTGATTGGCGGTCCCTGTTAACTAAAGTGGTAGTGTCTTCCCTTTAGGAAACTTCTCCTTTTACTGCAGCAGGGGCTGAGTCTTCCCACCTCAGTCCTGGTTCGGGTTCTCCCGTGACCCCCTTTACCTTTAGGAGCTGAGTTCTCCTTCTCCCAATCAAAGCCGGATCTGGGTCTATATACAAAATCTGGGAAATATAGTCTTCTCGCCGGATGTTCTCATTTACTTGCGTAGGTGATAGTATTAAATTGAGACTTGTTTACAACCATTACAAAGTTCCTCACAGTAACTTACTAAGATATTAAACGCCAAGATTCCCTGTTTTTGTATCATTTTTTAGACAAATATTTCTAATTATTCAGAACATTGGTTAGTGAAAGTGGTAAACGTGGCCTGTAATTGTTTTTCATGAAACTGTAATAAATTCGCTTGACCTTAGTGGAGGCGCTGTTTATTTCAGACGAGACAGGCGGCTTGAGGCCTCCTCTATAAACCACTGGAACCCTGATGTATCTCGTGGTCCAGCAATATCTGCTACTACAACTAAAGCATGAGCAGTGTGGTATGTTATGGTTATTTTCAGACAACTTGACTAAAGTTAAGTATGGATCATGGCCTCGGTTAAATAATAAAAAAGTCCAAAAAGTCTTGACAACACAGCGCATGTTTTTTTTTCTTTTTCAGCGCAGTATTTAACCAAAACCATGATCCAAACCCGACCTCACTGCAGACCTGCTCCTTGCGTGCCCACCCTGGCTGACTTACAGACTGGCAGAAAAGTTGTCAGTGAAAATATTCGAAGCAGCAATTACCATTCCTCTGACAGATGTTTTGCAAATCACTTTAGTCTATAAACCTACTTTTCAGGAGACAGGGTGGAATTAGCAGTTCATAGAAGTCTACAGAAATTGGCCTGTTGTTCATTCTCCTTTCTTTCTTTTTTTAAATAGGGTGCACTTTCTTTGTTAATAGATACTCATAAAAGAACTACATTTTAAATTATGGATTTTAAAGATTCTGGAGAGAAACATTCTGTGTTAAGGCCAGAAACGTCCTCCGATTAGGTTTTAACTACATTGCTCAGTTACGTTCCACCACTGGAAACACTAACAACATATCTCAGTAAGAATAATGAAGAAGGACACACTGAATCTGTATTAATGTGCCATTTGGTATCAAACAATATAAATCCCTGCACCATTCAATGTTGAGGTAATCAGTGACCACTGGAGGGCTGTAAACACATCAGTACACACTATCAGTATGAATAATTAGACAATACATCAAATATGAGAATACTATAATATAGTATTTGTCACATTGAAGAATGAGTCTAAAAACTTCTTATTAAAGTTATCTTTTCGTAACTATTTCTAATTCATATCTGATTAGCCTTGTCACTTTATTTTGAAAGGGTAAACTGGTATTCCTCATGGAACTCGTAGGACTAAAGTCGGAGCTTTAATTGTTTTTTAAGGTGAGGGTATATATATAGATATATATCTATATATCTATATATATATAGATATATATATTACCCTATTCACCTTAAAAATATATGGAATATTACAATACATAGCTGTTCTCTCGGAATAAGTCGTCATATGAGAGGTTCTTAAGGAGGGCTTTGTTCACATTTTATTTTATTTCTAAAAACATGGCCAACATTGTTGTTTGATGACAGTATCTTTTCTGATTTATGGAGTGATGCAAGCCCAAAATCAAGCCCAAAATCACAAATCTTTGAAGTTATCCTTCTATTATTACTGCATATGGTTCCATCCACAATGGAACATCTCAATGCCACCAACACAGACGTTTCAATACTTCGTAAGATTGTCCTTAGTGCTAGACTCAATCATTGTGCTGGCTCAATCATTTACTGCTATATTAATGCCCTGATGAATGCCATTGGTTGCCATTGACGCTGCTCTCTGTAGCGGTCTTGCACGAGTGGAACCGTTCCCGGCTATGTTTTGGGCTCATTTACTCCACTTCTCTTAAGTACCTTCAAGTGTTTTACAGGTCTCTCCAATAAACAGTTTATTTAGGAAATGTCTGTGTGCACCCACACAACGACAGATTGAGTGCAAATGAACTATACAGACGAGGGCACATTGAGGCACTGAATATTTGGACTGAAGGAAGATTAAAGAGGAAAAGTAGGGCGGTACAATGCTAATAGAATGTAAGCTCCTTGCTGCAGATCTGGTGTTCAGCCAGCCTGGCTCACTCGGTGGTTTTCTCTCCTCTCTATATGGGCTGCTGCAGGGTTTCTCCCCACCAGAGGTAATGATGGCCTCATTTTTGGCCAAGATTTTGGAAGGAACAGGAAATTCTATGGCCGTCTTCTGAGAGGTGGTTATATTACTGGGACGCCACTAATAAAGGCTGGTGCCGGACTGGGATTCCACGTCTTCCCCCAACCCCCCCTCTCTCTTTTTTCCTTCCCCTCTGAAGTCTCTCCTGCCAGCCCTTCCCCTTTATTTCGGCTGCAGTATTTGGGACTCATCAGAAAGCACATCCATCTCCGGTAGATAAGACAACTAAATAAATGGGTCTTTGTCTGTTTGCTGAAAGTCACCGACTGCTACTTTCTGCCATGATCCCCCCCCCTCCTAGACAGCTGTTCTGTATAAATCACAACAGTCACACTGCAGATTGTTGGCTTCCCAAGCCAGCGCTGAGGCTGCCAGCCCCACTCTGGCAGAGTTTCCTGCTCGGGCCTCACACAGCGCTACACACACAATCCACCTCCCTCCGTCCAACTGCTCCCCGCTCCGCCAAAAATCATATCTGAGAGATCAAGCTTCTTTTTTTTTAAGAAGGCAGGCTTTGCCCTCGTCTCCGGCTGGAGCACGAGGTGGTGTCGACTCTCAGGCTGCAGAGATGCTTCAGAGTCTCCATCACAAATGAACTAGCGATGAACGTGACGGAGATCTGTTAGAAAGCTGACTGCGAGTAAATCATCTTTGAGTAGTGAGATAAATAATTAAGTAAAAGTTGCTTCTTTTTTTTTGTGGAGCTTTCAACAGCATTTCACAGACTGCCTCCAAGGTCAAGCATGAAGTTCCATGCTGCTCATCTATTACATCAGAAGCAAGCTTGAGGTGTCTCACAAAACAGAGCTGGAATGTAATTTAAAGACACAGTATTTGCCGTGTTAAAAAACTACGTTTATTATTGATTAATCTCCCTAAAATGTCGACAACTGGCAAAAAATGCCTCTCACAAATCCAAGGTGATGTCTTCCAATTATTTGTTTTGTCCCACTGATAGTCCATAACACAAAGATATTCAATTTCAATTCCATAATCATATCAAAACAGCCAAAAACAGAACATGCTCTCATTACAGAGGCTGTTGGCAGAGACTGTTGGCCATTTATTTTTAATGACTAAATCCATTAATCAAGAATCTGGATAGTTGTCAATTCATTTTCTGTAGATCTACTAATGAATAAACTGACTCTTTCTGCACTGATATATGATAAATATTTAAATATGACTGTGACACTGAAGTTTAAAACCCAATGTGAGAAGAATACATTCAGTATGTATTTGTAGTAGTTCCCCATCTGCATGTCAACGGGTCACATGGTGTGTGTGTGTGTGTGTGTGTGTGTGAGAACGAGTGAAAAAGATGAATTCATTCTTCTTCTTAATTTTTTTGAGAGTAACTTTGTACGATTTGAAAGATGAAATGTCCATGTCTTCCTTTTACTAACAAAAAGTCGAATCCTAAAGTACTAAAATACTTTCGTGCTCAAACCAATACACTTTGCTGCTACAAGTTTCCTCTGGAGGCTTCCGTCAGCAAACCGTAGATGGATATTGTTACGACACTACTTTTAGTTATTAGAGTTTACTTTGTTTAATTTGACTGACAAAGAATGAATGGTTCATCCCCAAATGTAAAGCAAGAAGCTAAACCATTGCAGCTCCCCTTGTGCATGTCGTTGGTTTTGCTTAATGATGACGTCGTTAAAGCCACTGCCTCTAGAGGGTCCTGTGAAATGAAGGAACATTGATGATGTGCCATCATCCTTTAATTGCTGCCCGTGGCCGCAGTGGTCCCTGTTCAGTACAAGTTGAGTCAATGCTTTCCCTTTAAAGCAACACAAGTAACTTGAAGTCTCTTTGAATCCTTATCCCCTCATTCAGTCTGCGTACCTCTGAAGAATTGTGAGGGCTTTTCAGTTGTCTCAAAACGTGATGTTCATTTCTAGAATCAAGATGCAAATGTACTGCAGCTCACAAACTGATAATCCAATTAGAAAGTGATGTTAATGTCCGCCTGCAGTCTTCTGTTTGGGCGTTGGTGAGAACTAATCCTTATAGTGAGGGCTGAATCAGGTTTGCCCTGGTCGAGCTCCTAGATATGCTGCTATAGCAGGGGTGGGCAAACTTTTTGGCTCAGGGGCCACATTGACTTTTAAAATTTGACAGACGGGCCGGGCCAGTATCAGATGGATGGAGAGCAGGGGCGTTTGTAGGATTCCAAGAAAGGGAGGGCTAAGCCCCAAGAGGAGTGTCACCCTGGTGAATGTGTGCGCGCGCAGCAAATTTTTCTTGGGGCCCCTGATATCCATTGTTTCTGACAGTTCATAGATTGGTTCAATCAGAGTGTGATTTTGCTCTGTAGTTTTGCTGCATTCAGTATATGATAACACATCATAGTGATATTTTATGCTCATATGGACACTATCACTCAGATAAAGATGAACAAGTTCAGTGTCAAATATGTCATTCAATGGAAACAAAATCTATATTAATGCAAAGAATAGAGAGATGTCGATAGTAATTTCTTGTATTTCGAATTCGCTTGTTCACACTCGCTCAATGGAGACAGTTTCTAACTTCCCTTTCATTTGCCTCAAGTAAACCTGAATGTGAGCAGGTAACACTCGTTAACAACTACCGACAGACACATTCTGTAACTCCCTGGACTTACAGGTAAACCTGAATGTAAGCAGGTATGCTGTACATTACGGTTAGCTTGCCTGTGGGGGGGGCGGGGGTGTGTAACGCTTTGCAACCCCGAGGGTACAAAGCGTTACAGCGGTCTTTACTATGATTTATAATTCATAATACTCGGCGGGCCGGATCAAAACGCCCAACGGGCCGGATCCGGCCCGCGGGCCGTAGTTTGCCCACCCTTGTGCTATAGGCTTATAGTCTGCTGGGGGATGTTTTAGGATACACTGAGCACCTATCTCCTCTTCTCTCTCTGCTTATGGATGAATTTACATCCCCCGGAGTCTTTGTGACTTCACGTCTCATAGGGTCTGCCTTGGCCCTGCTGATGGGCCCCGCCCCCTCTACCTCCTTCTGTTTCATGGATTGTGGAGGTCTGGATCGTGGTCCATGCCTACTACAAATTATTCATACATTCTGTCATATTCATTGAATGTGCTTATGTAACTCTGTAACGCTGTTAATCTGTAGACATGACATCTATTGCTTCAGTCCATCCGGGGAGAGGGATCCTCCTCTGTTGCTCTCCTGAAGGTTTCTTTCCTTTTTTTCCCCGTGAAAGTTTTTTTTCTATTATTTGGGAGTTTTTCCTGATACGATGTGAGGTCCAGAGACAGGGATGTCGTATGTGTACAGATTGTAAAGCCCTCTGAGGGAAATTCCCAATTTGTGATATTGGGCTATATAAAATAAACTGAATTGAATTGAATTAATCTGTGCATGTGAAAGCTGCTGGATACGACCGAGAGCTGCAGCCCTGACCGCAGTCCCACTGACCCTGTTCACCTCCAAGAAATCATAGAAAATAAGGCACAGAGGGTGACATGCTTGTTTATTATTATGCATCCTGCAGTGAATCATTTTTTTAAATTCAAAAACAGAGCAGGCCTGCTGTCCATGTGATAGAGTTCTCAGTCAGCCACCCCGTAAGAAGCCCTGCTACCGTTGTCCAACTCGGAAGCCCTTGATATGGAACTGAAGATACGCTGACTTCTTCTACCAGAACACTGGTGAAGTTCAAGGAAACCAATGTTTGAATCCCTGGACAGCTGAGAACACTGTGGGCAGGAATACCGTACTGCCACTGCACTGAATAACACCTGTGTTATGATGCTGGTGTTGATCCACTGCATGAATGTGAGGCAGAGAATGCAGATTTTTTTTAAAATTCAAAGCATTCTCAAAGTAATAGATTACAATGGGCCAATAATAAATGACAACTCAACATGGATTCATCAATAGATGACATGGCGCTCTACATGCATACTGTGTGCAGCAACATGTGATTGATGAATATGAACAGTACCTCTCATAGTAACAGGTTAAACACAAAGCGTGACTGCCGTGAGATCGCAGGTCTGATCCCACATTCCATTTTTGGGTATGGAGCATTGTTATGGAATGAGTCACTTAGCACGGTCTAACCCCCTGCCAACATGGTTCTCATTACCCTCGCCATAGCCGGCATAAACCACACACAAACACACACGGAGAGCTGCAGTGTGGATATTTATACCCAGGTCTGTGCTTCCCATCAGGACGCCTCTGCTCCACCGCACAGAGCTCACTGGAGGAGATGGAACTCTGGGCTCAGTCACCTCACAGACAGCTCCCCGCAGTCCCAGCTCTTGTTCTGAAGCACTGCTGAGGGAAATCCTCAACAACGAGCGTGTAATAACAGGGATCTCAGCGTGGTGTGAAGGATCAAAGACTTTTGGCACTTTATTTTCCTCCTTCTGTATGTATTTAGCTCTGTGTATTAATAGGGATGCAGAATGGTCCAAGGGGGAGAGTTAGAGTGCTCGACCAGCGGGCCAAAGCCAACCCCAGGTTTACTCTTGTTTTGGGATGGGCTTTGTTTACTTATGTTTCGCTTCGCGATATTTTGAGTTTTTACGTATGCAGTATTACGGTCAAGCATCTGGTTATTTTTGTATGAGTTTATACATTGTTTTTTTTTTTTATGGAATACCATTCCCGGTTCTGCCTTCGAAAGGTATAAAATCCCCCCCCCCCCCCACAAATAAGTACATTATGAAAGACGACCAATCTCATGTTACCCTCTGGGCTGTTTTTATTAAGTAGCGATGGTGTCTTCCAGCTGGAAGCTAACATGTTAGCGGCTGCCATACTGAGGAAAGGGAGCCTATAAAAATGTTCACCACATAGTTTTTAACATCCAACAAGAAATATGCAACGTTTTGCTGAAAGACATTGAGGGAAATTGTAAGAAAATCTCAAGCTGATGTAAAAGTGAATAAAGGCACATGGAAAATGGGCGTTCCACTTTTCCAACGAGTGTTCCAAAAGCCAAGAGGTAAGTTTACTTCACAAGAGGCTCTACTCCTCAGGACACCCTACTGTGAACCCGTAAACTCTTTACGGATCCACTAAGATATGAACAACAGTTGATTGAACCAGTAAAACCACGTGGCTCCTCCGTTCATCAAGGTGACAGCGTTCCTCTCCCTCTGTCGCTGTTGAAGGCATGAAACTGTAGCTTTACTACTCGGGCCTTTCTTCTCCTGGCAGCTCTTATCTGCGGCAGTCAAGGTTGAAGACAGACGGCTTCCATTAGGGGATTTCATGCTCGCATAGTTTCATTCAGCTCAGCCTCAGACACAGAGAGATTGGATTTGATGGGTTTTCCTCCCTTCAACTCCCCCCCCCCCCCCCCCCCCCCACACCCCCTCTAGGGAGCAGTTAAGGTGCTGCGACACTCGGCATCGAACAACCGGAGGCTGAATGAAACCTGACTTCATCCGCGAGCATCACTGTGGCTGATCGGCAGCATTGTTCGTTTTGTAGCGTAATGTGTAGATTTGTAAAGGAAAAAAAATAGTAAATGTCAAGAAAGAGAGTCAATAAGGAATATCAGAATGTTAATGGAAGATTTGAATGTGTTGGGAATTAAGAGGTTTCATGAACCTTAATTCAAGATAACCGCAGTGAGCCACACAATATAAGATCCACCTGAATCTGTTTCATAAAGAATAGGTAGGTTGAAACGCTGTCTCAGAAATGGCAGAAGACAGAAGGGGCCATTGATGAACATGCATACGTGTATATATATGCGACACGTCCTCATACCTAAACCAGAGTGGGTCGTTCTATTCAGTCTTGTGAAACGTCACCGTATTAGACACCTGGTTGATGCTGTGGAACTGAATTACTTGGTGATGTCCAGGCAATAAATTACTTAGGAAAACATCATGCTTTGGGTTAAATTAAGTGTGTGCCATACATTCTGACGAAGCTATACTGTAAAATGACTTTGTCATCAGAAATAACCATAGACTGTATTTAAGAAGTGGACGTAGTTACCGTGACGTCAATCCTTGGTTTGTGGACTGATCTTTTGAAACTATCTCGTTTTTTTTGGCCCCATATTAGTTTCTAACAGCCACCATCTTGTTTCTTTGGAACCAGAAGTGACACAAGAGGGTCCAGCAAAGTACAGTCGAACGCTTAACAAGACATTCCAAAAGCTGCTTGGACAGAGAAACTATATGACTGTTTCGGTAACGACGGCTTGAAATATATCCATCCATCCATCCATTTTCAATACCGCTTATCCTCATTAGGGTCGCGGGGGCGCTGGAGCCTATCCCAGCTGACATAGGGCGAAGGCAGGGGACACCCTGGACAGGCCGCCAGTCCATCGAGGGACTTGAAATATATATATATATATATGTAATTTTTAGATAAAGAACATGTGCATGCTCAGCATAAAAAAGTCTGCAAGAGTTTGGATTTCAAACCGATAACTTGATGACATGAGAGCACACACGCGTTGCAACATACAGACATACAGTGAGGTTGCAACGCATAGCGACATGCACATCCCAGCTAAAGTGACCCTACACACAAATACAACTTCCACCCTCGTGCATCTGAACCGACGGACCAAAAAGAGCACCGGGTGTCTCGGTACACAAACAGGTGTGTGCCGATCCTATTTCTGGTGCTCTGCCAGGTGCAGGTTACAGAGTCTTGTCGGCACAGTGAGGTTGCCAGGTCTGGCCACCACGGTGACTGTGGAGAGGCCGACTGTCTTTAGTGTCCAGCGCTGAGAAGAGCGGACCGGTGAACCGCCATCGATGTGTTGCCAGGTGGATTTGTTTCACTCCTGCAGGTTTCCAGCGTCTGTCCGTCTCGAGGCACACGGAAGGCCGTTTGATCCGGGCGGGGGGTCACATTTCACCTGCAGAGAACACGAGTAGCCTGCGACTGTGATAAGTGGTCCCGGTTGTGAAGGTGTGCGGCGGCTTAAGAACGACGACAGCATCCCAGTAATTGAAATGTTCACGAACAGTGTGGGAGAGAGAGAGAGAGAGAGAGAGAGAGAGAGAGAGAGAGTAGATTGTTGCAGATGGGGTGGGAGCTGCGAAAGATAATCATGCAAACCCCCCCCCCCCCCCCCCCCCCCCTCCCAGCACACGAGGCCCCCCCTGTGATTGACACTGTGTTTGGAGCTGCTCCCTCGCTGACTCTCCAGAGAAAAACAGTGCGATCTTTGATAACGCCGTCACACTCTATCACAAACCTTCATGATGATCCGTGCGGAAGAATTGACAACAACTCCTCAGGGTGAAGTGGAGAGCCTCTCCCTGCTGCCACTGCGTAAGCTTGAGCGGACCCAATCTAAATTGCCATGCAGACGATGTGTGTGTGCGTGTGTGTGTGTGTGTGTGTGTGTGTGTGTGTCTGTGGGACCAGGAGAGGAGATGAACCGGGGGAACAAGTGAAAAGGCAGTGATGTGACTGGCGCAGCACAGACAGTGACATACGTGGGCGTACGAGTGAGAGACAGCCTCAGAAGTATATGAAACGGCACATCAGTCACCCACAGGTGGAGGCATGCAGGTGGGGCTCACAGAGGGGAGGCGGCATTGGCGCCGGCTCATTTGGCGAGGCGTCGGCGCTGTGGAAAACCCGAAAGCTGCAGAGGCACGCCGCTGACCTCGGGGCAGTCTGGAAGTCAACAATGAGGAGAACGTAGAAATCTGTGGGAGGGGAAAAGAGCAGGTCCACTTTGCTGAGGTTCTTATTTATAGAACATTGTGTTCAAATGTTCAACACATACAAACAGGTTGTGTGGGCTGGCAGGTTCAAAGTAACCCGGTGTCAGTAGTTGATGTAGAAATGCTCGTTTTGCAGATGAAGTATTACTTCTGATGTACTTGTGCTTTACTTGTATATTTCAATTTGATGCCATTTTATACTTCCTCCAAACATGTCATCTGAGGTCATGAGTCCAGCTGACCCCAGCACAGCCACACTCACCTGAGGAATGTCGGACCGGAGCCACCAACCAAACACTGGAACGTTTATGTAGTATTTAAAAATAAATCATAAAATCTTGCATTTCATTAGTTCGTTAAACTGGCTTATTATATTTTTGCACATTCTATTCCCCTACATTAGTGTTGAATGAGATATTTTGTACCCAAAACCTGTTAAAAGTAGAGATATTTAATCCAAAAAGGATCTGAATATGCCTAAAGAAAACTAACAGTTGCTCTAGTGTAATGTCTATATTTATTCTATTCTCATTTTCGTATGTACTTATAATATCCTATTAACTGTTTATGTTTATTTTTGTCTCGTCTTCTGAATATTACAATGGAACTCCAAATTGTAGGAAAAAGTACTGAAAAGACATGACCGCTGTATTCTCAAGTGTAGCTACAGCCCCGTACCGTTATTGTACTTTTACTTCCATTTGCTTTGCACATGAAGAGTTTACGTATGAAACCTTCTGATTATTAAACATAAAAAAAAAAGAGTAGTTAGAATTCGCTCCACTTTGACCTACAACATGCTGCTTACACATTAATGCACGAATGATACTAGACCAATAACACCAATTATTCATGAGTACTCTCACTATTAAAACTTGACACTTTCTACATTGTACATTTTAAAAAGATGAAGTGCCCGAGTACACATCTCTAACGGTGGTCATGTGAAGGTTTCAGGCCGAGCTCAACAGAACCATGCTGCGTTTAAGGGAGGCGGTTTCCCATTGGAATACCAACAGCTTACTTCCTATTGTGGAACATTTTGGGTCAAACAGGTACTCCGGGGAAAGCTGAGCACACATCCTGCATCTTGGTTAGCAACCCGTAACACGTTGGCCTCGGGGGGAAGAACAACTTGCAAAACTGGTACAGAAACAGCTCGTGTGACTTTCGATGCCGGACGGTGACGCAGCCATTTGTCTCACGGTGCGCCCCGAGGGTGATGCTCGTCATGGCGGGTTCTAGAACGACGCGCGGCTGACAAGCAAGAGGCTCACGTGTTTCATTTTCATACATTAATATTAGAATCCTCTTGAGGGCTTTCAGAATATTTGCCACACTTGTAAAATCGGATTGAGTCTATTACCGAGTCGCGGCAGTTAATAAAACATAGCATATTTAGCATCTCTAGTTCATGTATGTGGTACATATCGCTCGTTGCATGCACGCATTATATATGCGCGTATACATATCTGCGTTCATACATGTGTGTAAGTGTATGTATGTGGATGAATATTAAGTCGTATCCCCCCCCGCCCCTTTTCAGTTTCTATCAATACGTTTATAAATTATGATTGCATTGAAACACAAGTATATGTAAAGAAGAATGAACATGCTTTAAATAAAGACAGATTTTCTGGATATAAGTGGTCTGCAATATTGTCTTAGTTTAACAAACGAACATTCACATCTAGATAATGCTAGTTTCTTAAATTATTATATCTAATGATAAGTCAATGGTACAACATATAACATAAGAATCCAGCCCTACCACCCTCTCGTGATAATCTTTCTTGCTTTAATATAAACTCTTGAAGACTGAATCTGAGAGGGTGTCTTTTCTTTCAGTAGCCAGAACGCTACTCGAGCGTGACTCCACATGTAGCTGCTCCAGAAGCACGACATATGTAAAACAATCTACTCTATGTTTATAACCAGATCATACAGTGGAACCAGATGTGTGTGTTTCAGCTCCCGAACAGAGCCCCTGACCCAGCCACAGCTCTTATGAAGGATGCAATGTGCATTACATTGCGGTCCTCCTCCTCCTCCTCTCTCCACCGATGAGACTCACAGGAAGACCAACAACACTCACCTTGAGAGACACAGTGACCAATCAGGAGCACCGTGTCAAACATCCCAGAAGGGGGGGGGGGGGCGGGGGGGGGGGGGCGGGGGGGCGGGGGGGGACTTCACAGTTGTCATATTCGTACGGCGGTCCGTGTCAGAGGTCAAATGGATGTGGGAAGGGGAAGCAGCAGGCAGTTGACCCGTGATGCCACACCGGGTCAACAGCCTTCCCTCGGAGGGTTTAAGCTGCGTTCCAGTGATGCAGGAAATGAGAGTGTTTGATTCTGAGCCCACTGAACCGGGAACATAACAGAAGCTAAAGTTGCTTCATTTTTGTTTCTTTATACCTCATTCAAATAGAATCGTCTTCTTACTTCCAGAGAGGATTAATATCCATTTATCACTGTGCATTCGATACAAAGATACCGTCGCTCTGATTGTGTTTCATCGAAAATGCTACAAACATGGGCACACTGCTGGTATCTAAATATAATATGAATATGGACATCAAGTTGATAATGTACATATGATAATATTGTGCAATTAATCCCAAATCATATATACATTCATATGTACAGTCATGGTTACTGACTCGCTATCGACATTCCTACACTTTGAATCGAAATTAATTTGCACCAGTGAATTTAACTGATAGCATTAATATAAAATATCAGTAGGGCTGTAACAAGACCTCGAGTGATTCAGTGATGCCACACCACGCCATCTTTGTGCAGATTTAATTGAACAGTTAATCCATGTGGGAATCAGCAGGCGAGCTAAACGCTAGCAGCTAGCAGCCGATACTCGAAGAGGTTGCATTGAGTTACATTATGATGCCTTCAAGCTCTGTTCAGTGAAAATGACTATTGGCCAAAGGTAAGTTATGTTACCATGTGTTCATATGTAATCTTGTAAAATTGAGTTATTTGCAAGAAACGTTCACAAATCCAGTTATTTGATGGAGATGTTTTCACGACAACATGAAATAGATATTAGAGATGAATTATGAGCTAAATTATGAACACTCGCTATAAACACATTAGATTTTTTTTTTTTAATTTCAATATAATGCAATCATGTATTTTCTCACCATCTGAATCGTGTGTCTTATACATACCCTCTTGGAGAAAGCAGATAACATTCAGAGGTTGACTGTTACCACTTACTTTGGGACGGTTGGATTTATTTTTCAGGAACGTTGGTGAAAGTCTGGAGCCTTGAAACCCAAAATGTAATATGACACTTACTGTAAATGCACACGTGGGTTTTAGTTTTGACTGATGCAATCAAAATGTTCATTTTTTCTATAAAAAAAAAAAAATTACTTGTTCCATCTAATTTCTTCTTTTGTATATGTTCTATTGCGCCTAAATAAAGCAAAAGTATTCTTCATCCGATTACTCGACTAATCATTAGAATAATAATCCATAGCTGCAGCCATGATCAACGTTATTGTGACGTCAGCTGTTAGAATTAATCAAATCAATTTGGTATCAATTGTGCTGCTTTCCCTCCACAGTTTGAGCCAACTGGGAGCTTCACCTGAGCTTCAGAAGAATGAACAGAAAGATGTCTGCCATCACCTGAAATCTAAGAAGGAAGGACAGGAAGTTTATTTCTGTATGTGTATGTGTTTTGAAGAGCACAATAGCTCTGAAAAGGTATTTTTACTAATCTGCTTGGTATTGTGTTTCGATAGACCTTAAATCGTTCTGAACCAGCAGATCTCTGTTCTTACACCAATTTAAGAAAAAGACATTTTACAACAGCTCGACAGTTGCAATGGTGAGAGGTTTTTTATTCTCATTAAGCAATCAATGTAGTGTATATATAAGAATTTGTTTTCTATAAATATAAAAAGGTTCTCTTCATAGCAAATGCAAAAGGAAATGACTTCAAAGCTGCGACGATGGTCGAGCTGTCGGCACAATGAAAGGATTATTATGAACCGGAAGCGTGGCGTGGAGGAGCATTTGACAAGAACACGGGGTCCTGATGCTCTGACGGCAACCCCCCCCCCCACACACACACACACACACACCCTCCCCCTCCACATCAATAACTGACACATTCAAGCTCCAGGTTCAAAAGAGTTAAAACATTTTTCTTTTAAAATGTGCCCGTACAGGTGAATAAAAAAAATAGGCTTTGTTACAAACATTTATGATATGTGCATGATCGCTCGCCGGGGCTGCAGATATAACCGGGTTCACAGGGCCGCGTGGAGGTTGGGGACACCCCTCTAAGCTTTTAGACAATGTGATGCTCTACGGGATTTATTCTAGAAATGCTGCAGGCGTTATCAAATATAGTTTTCAGACTTACATCCCGTGTGCCATCAGGCCTTTATAAAAAGATAACCAGAATAAAAATACCAGGACCACCTGGACCCCGATGCTGCTGTGCGTTGAGCCTCCAGTTTGCTCCTGCTACGCCCTAAAAATGCATTCAAATCCTGCTGGAATTGGTGCTTTTGCTGGCATTAAAAAAAGTCTAAACAACTAAGTTCTGAATCGTGTTTAAAAAAAAAAAAAAAAAAAGTATAAAAAAAACCTGCAGCTACGACAAGATCAAGATCTGAGCGGTGAAAGATGTGAAGGTTGGAGCAAATATATTTCTCACTGACACTATTAATCTCACGCACACAATCTGGCTGTTTATCATCAGGAATTTATATGAAGATCATTTGAACAACTTAACCACTTTCTTAACAGATAACAGGCAGAATTGCTCAACTTGATCCAGCAATCCACGGTGTCTGGTTCGTTTCCTTCAAACATCAAAACCAATCGAAACCCTCTTATTGCTTATTGTTGCGTAGCTAAATCAAAGTCCAGTAGGTGTCCGGTGTTGGAGCGGTTTACACGTCTACACTCTCGATCTGCACGCCTTCCAGCTGTGTGAGAAGCGCTCTGCAGGATCCTTTTATTCCAGGAAGTGCATATTAATTCTGTTCTGAACCACGGCGAGCGAGCAGCACGTCGTGGTGCACGCGGCCGGCCATTTAACTGGGAAACCACTTCCCCGTGTGTCCGTGTGTTTCCCCTCCCATTGGGGGAGGGGCCAGTTCATCTCACCTGCTTTCATTTAGGTGAGTCATGAAGGCCTGGGAATCAATCTACACTTGAAATCTGGGTTATGCAACAATAACTCGCTGGCTTTAACTTAATTAAAAATAAAAAAGGGGCAGTTCTTCCCCCAAATCCAAAACAACACATTACCCCCTCTTAACTGGAGTGACATTTATCTTTCCGGATTGTTTCGGTGCGAGGTATTCACCGTTTTATATCGGCGACATCTCTACAGCTCATTTTCTAGATTTCGGGGAGAACTGTCCCTTGAAGCAGGGTTACCAAATTTAAAAGTGTCTGTGAGGAGATTTACCAACTGCAGCTCAAATGAAAAAAGACAACTTTTCAGGAAAGACAGAATTTAAAAAACTATTGCCTGATAGGAGGTCCTCTAAAAATACACACTGTGGAACTAAAACATGCCAAATCACCGGCCTGGCCCTGTCACCTGGCGTACCCACGTGTGCTTTATTTGGAAAGGAATGGTAGAACTGTCGGGGGCGGGGGGGCCCCGGGGCCACAGACCACAAGCATCTCTCACGACGACTCACGCTCACGACCTGCGCACCGGTTCTCGGGCCCCCCCCACCGCCGACCGGCCGCAATAAGCTGCAGCGGGTTAATCTGGATAACGGGGGGGGGGGGCCGGGGGGGCGAGGAAGCACTCGGGTTTCACGGCACTCTGCTCAGAATAGAGCCGGCGCTCTGATCAAAGACCCCCTCGCTCCATGTGAAATACTCCCAGCGGTGTCCACAGTGAGTCAGGTCACGGGACCATTCATGGTCAGCTGGCTCTTTGTGAGTACAATTCCATTATGTCCAAAGTATGAAAAAAGGTGTTTTTACAACAAAAAAAAAGGGGGAAGAAAGAATTACAAAAAAAATGTTTTTCTTTAAATACAAATATATACTTACAAAAATCTCACAAATGTATATGTACATTAAAAAAAACAACATACCAAGTCTCTTCTGTAAGTCCGATAAAAATCACAAGAAAATAATGCAGAGGATTATCATTCAGTTTGTCACCGAGCAGTCTGCATGGGGGGGGGGGGGGGGGGGGGGGGGGGGGTAAGAGGTCAGACCACATCACACCGTGGTCTCGCCCTGTTTACTGTTGGCCAGTCTCGTGTAAAACCTCCGCCACGAGTTGAGGGTCTTCCCGGACCAGATCCAGAAGCCGGAGGTGATGCCCACGATCAGCGTCATGAGGTACTTTATCATGAAGACGGTGAAGTCGGGACTCATGTTGGGGTGGCTCTGGACCGGGCACGGCACGGCGTACGTCTTGCACGTCTGGACGATCCACGTCTTCTCCCACTGCTCCCGGAAGGCCTGCTCGTAGAAGTTGCAGGCGATGACGATGGTGGCCGGCACGGTGTACAGCACGCTGAAGATGCCGATCCGCACCATCAGCTTCTCCAGCTTCTCCGTCTTGGTGCCGTCGTGCTTCATGATGGTGCGGATGCGAAACAGGGACACAAAGCCCGCCAGCAGGAAGGAGGTTCCGATGAACAGGTAGACGAACAGCGGCGCCAGGACGAAGCCCCGGAGCGCGTCCACGCTGTTGATGCCCACGAAGCAGACCCCGCTCAGCACGTCTCCGTCCACCTGCCCCACGGCCAGGATGGTGATGGTCTTGATGGCGGGCACGGCCCAGGCCGCCAGGTGGAAGTACTGAGAGTTCGCCTCGATGGCCTCGTGGCCCCACTTCATCCCCGCCGCCAGGAACCAGGTGAGGGCCAGGATGACCCACCAGATGGAGCTGGCCATGCTGAAGAAGTACAGCATCATGAAGAGGATGGTGCAGCCCTCCTTCTTCGTGCCCTGCACCACCGTCCTCATGTCGTTGTCGAACCGGTCATTGCAGACCACCTTGTCCTCCAGCAGGAACCCAGC
Source organism: Cyclopterus lumpus (assembly GCF_009769545.1). Lineage (NCBI taxonomy): Eukaryota > Metazoa > Chordata > Actinopteri > Perciformes > Cyclopteridae > Cyclopterus > Cyclopterus lumpus. The sequence continues at coordinate 5,677,099 of NC_046990.1, forward strand.
GATGTAGGCGATGGACACCATGGTGTAGCAGCCGGAGAGGAAGACGATGGGCCGCTCCGGGTAGCTGAAGCGCTTCATGTCCACCAGGTAGGTCAGCACGGTGAACAACGTGGACGCGCAGCACAGCACCGACCAGATGCCGATCCAAATCCGAGCGAATTTCAGCTCCTCCTCGTTGAAGTACATCATCCCGTGAGACCTCTTGGGCTCGCAGGGAGCGCCGCAGTCCTCCAGCCCGAGGAAGCGGTAGTTCAGGTACGGGGGCACGACGAGCGACGGTGGGCACCGGAACTGACCGTTCAAGTGGTCCGTGCGCACGGTCGGGTCCTGTCCGGGACTGGGGACGTCCGGTTCGGCACGGTCCGACATGTTTTGCCCCACGCACAGCTCCCCGGCGCCGTGGACCGGAAAGGTCTCGCACGCGAGGCTGTCGGGCCACTGGAAGCCGAACTTGTTCATGAGCGCCTCGCAGCCCTGCCGTGCGCGCTCGCACAGAGAGCGACACGGGGGCAGCGCCTGCTCCAGCACCGTGCACACGGGCGCGTACATGGAGCACAGGAAGAACTTTAAATCCGGGGAGCACTGGACCTTGACCAGCGGGTAGAACTGGTGCACCTCCAGCCCCGCGTCCTCCTGGTTGGTGTGGCCGAGCAGGTTCGGCATGATGGTCTCGTTGTACGCGATGTCAGTGCACAGCGGAATGGAGATGGGCTGGCAGAATCCGTGCTCCGGTATCGACATGCCCCGGTCCCCGCCGCCGTACTGCCCGTCGACTCGGAGGAGCCCCGCGTTCAGAAACAGAACGGACAGCAGTAAAGTCAGCCCCGCGCGGAGGAGTCTGTGGTGAGCCATGGTGGAGGACTTTCGGTCGGTTACTCAACTAGCTCCCCGTCCCCTCGCGGAGCAGCAGCCTACTTCCTTGAACGCTCTCTTTGTTGGCGTTTCTTTTGCGGGTCTGAACGCAGCTTCTTCCAGGCTAAAACCCGCAGCTCCTTTTTTTTTTTTTCCTCCTTCCGGCTTCCCCGGTGATGCCAGAGTGTGAGTTAAAAACAACGTTCCCCCGATTTTGAATGACAAAAATCTTCGGCTTCCCTCCGGTTGAAAAATCCACAACGAACAAACACCCCCCCCCCACCCCTAAAAAAAAAAGAAAGAAAAAAAAAAGCCGAGCCGTACTCCCCCGCAGGAACGGGTCCGCTCCAGTCCTCCGTCTGCCCGACGCCGCGTCAGTCTGCCGAGCAAACCTGTTCGGCTCTCCCTCTCGCTCCTTCAGGGAAGTCAAGCTCGGCGCCACTCAGAGCCACTTCCGGTCAAAAACGTTCTAAATAAAAGCCTCTACAGAGAAACACCGAGTCGTCAGGACGCGTGTTCATACTTGACGGCGATATGGATATTAATTGTATATACTACTTACGGCTCTGTTGTAGCACGTGTCGCGGCGTGTTCATGATAAATACAGGCAGAGAAAACGGTAATTAAGAATAGCATGACAATTCTCAAAAAAGAAAGAATTCAATTTGAGACGACACGGATAAAACAAATAGATATTTTAGTTGTTTAATAAGAGACGTCAACACATTTGCCAAAAAGCATGTCTCGACATTTGAGGTATCAGAGCTGTCAAAAACCACACTATTCACACTGGAAACATATATTTACGTGGCAATTATCAGCTTTGTCACTACCAGCGGGCTCCAATGGGATTCATTACATTCATTTTGGGGGGGGGGACGATTCTCCCAGTCAGAGACAGCATATGAGCTCTGAAGTACTTCCTGTTTGTATCAGCCTCACTTTTACTAGCTTTAAACTCTCTCTCTCTCTCTCTCTCTCTCTCTCTCTCTCTCTCTCTCTCTCTCTCTCTGTGTAGTACCTACCAGAAAGGGGGGGGGGGGGGGGGGGGGGGGCATTAGGGAGGGCCTGCATCTTCTCCCATGTCTGGTTGGATTGCTGGATTGCAGAGGTTCATTTCAGTCCACCTCTGCACTGCTGTTGGCATGAATGCTGATGGACAGGTCTGCTGAGCATCTTTAAGGACCGTACCAGCGTGTGTTTGTGGTGCATTCGTAGTAAATGAGTGAACACATTAAGAGCCAACACTATGCTGGACGACAATTATATCAATAGTAAAAAAAAAATTGAAAAAAAGTTTGGGTAACTGTAATTTGATCATATTATTTACCGTAAATCAGCTGTTACATATAGTCAGAATGCTGCAATGCATATTAATGTGATTGGCTCGTGTGCCATTCAGTTGTTGGACCAGTGTATGATCGAAGCTTCATTCCTGTTCTGTTCAAAACAAATACCTACGAGTTCTACTGACAGCTCTGCATGTGCTGCACTACCATATAAAATAGGACGTCCTCCATATACAGGCTACACACCGATAATCCACTGCACTGTATAGTGCTGAATGGACAGAGGAGGGAGACACCTATCAGTGAATATATAAGTATCAAAAAGTTAAAGGTCTAAAGATAAACTGGGGGGTACCTGATGGTTGAAACAGATCTACATGCTGTTTGAATATGAATAATGTTACTGGCCATTGGTGATCAGCTCTCCTACAGAAGTCCCACCGGACATTTGATCTTTTATGTGACATCACAAGTTAATATACATTCGTGGTCTCAGGATTACAAAAGGTGCTTCCTTGTGATAATCAAATCATAAACAATCAGAAGTTGCTTCCTCGAGAAGATGACCTGCTGTTTCGATAATCTGTTATCACAAGAAAATGACTTTTATTTTAAGATAACAAGATATGTAACACATCACTTCACGATGATGGCCCTGAAGGCCGCTGGGAGCACCATGCAGCAACGGACTGTTTTCGGAGGACCCTAAAAAATGATGCACATGGCTGAAATTAAGAGTTATCCCTTTTCTTATTATTAGCCTGCCAATTAAAATCTGACCAAACACATACAATTAGTTGTGAAACAGGCGATTGCTATGTTGCTACTAAGTTTTTACTACTGGTGGGGTTTTGCTGACATGACTCAGAAAGTGATCACTTGGGTTAATTAAAGAAACTGCTCATAACTGCCCGCTCTTTCATTACAGACATGAATGGTGCACAATAAAAAAGTCATGCCGTCAAACTGCACCTTATTTTTACTTTAAAGCTGGGGCTTTTTTAGAAATCAGCCACAGTAAGCGGTAGAAAGTATCCAACCGAAAACTCCCAGCCTCTCCCAAAGCAACAAGAGAAGCTGTACCACCGAGTTAGAGCTCGACAGACACATCTGAAGCATTAATAAATTTTTATTTCAGGTAAAACAACATTAAACAACATTTACAGAAGGACATTACATCTTCCATAATAACATTACATACAGGTCGTAACAAATAATGCTATTCTACTGTATACTATATTGTTTCACTCGGTGAAGTGACTGACGACACTCGGGGGTTCTCCAAACCACTTGTGAAAGAAAAATAACGTGTTTTCAGTGCAGCATAAAAAAAAGAAAAAAAAAGAGAAAATAAAATGCGAGAGAAGCTTTGTTGCGAAAAAAAAATGTTGCAAACACCGGATTCGTTGTTGAGCACAGCGAGGATGCGCGATGGATCCAACCGAAATGTTTGTCCTTTCCGATACCACTTCGGGCCACATGATAAAGAATGGCAAAAATAGATGCCGTATATTTATATTCACCTTATATGTTTATTCATACGTGAGATATCTTTGATAGCATTAAGGGGACCTTTGCAACCCTGTATACAAAAAACATAGTGGAAGCATTACTATTTCACTTCATGGAAGATGTGTCACCACCCTATCGATTTCCCCCTTTGACATTTCTACTGAGAGCATTTTTCGAGTCCCTTGTCACAGTGCTAAATGTGCAATTCCACCAAGTCTGTCCTTCACTGGACTTCATTGAAATATTTGAAGAACATTCAACTTCGAACTGAGTGCCTTCCGGAACTCCGCCCACAAAGGACTCAAAAAATATACGTTTTTGTACAAGACTACAGAAGTAAGAGTGTTGAGGGGCAAACAAAAGCGATGTGTGCCACGCCGAAAGTATGCACAAGGAGAAACATGCCAAAAATAATTATTCAGCTGCTAATACTGCCTGCAATCCCTTAAAGCCACATGAGGCTGGGCAATCTTCGCACAGCTCGATGGTATTAACCCTCTTCTGTCACGCCGCTTTACTGGCATTACCCGCCCCATCTCCTCCCCCCTTTTTTTTCTTCCTGCCGCACAATCACAGCCCGGGGATGACACTGAAAAGCCGCGAGATAACTTCAAGTACAGCATTTCCACGTGCTTTCCTCCATCTGTGCTAAAGGTTCAAAACAAGGGATGATATTTACATTTGCAAGAAGGGCTGGTTTGCTTTGCGTCAGGCAAAGACAGGTAACATATACGGTATATACAGTACATACAGTATATGCACTCATATACTGTATATTTATCATTAAGGGCAAAGCAAGTGCATGAAAGTAACCATACAGCCTGGAATGTAGGGCAAAAAGATTTTTCTTTAAAGTGCATTTTCAAAAACGCTATCGGGGAGAGTTGTAGCACATGATCATTTATTTTTGCCTCATTGGTCGAAGAAGCTGGGCTTGGAGCACAGTCATTAAAGCATAGGTTCAGATATTTTCACGTCTATCTTAACTAGAGTTTTTTTGATGCCTATGATACAGCCTAAAATGCTGGATCGGGTATCGGCGAGTGCGCAAGTCTATCCAGCGATCTGACATCACGTTATCCTCTCATTCATCAGTTCCTTCACACTTTACAGTAACTCTCGCTACCCGATCCGTATGTATCCGGTATGATTGGATTAGCGCATGTGCAACTCTCAACCGAGATGAGATGACAAGAAAGTGAGGCGGGCTCACTCGTTAGCTAGTTTCATCATTGCTAGCAAAATGTCACCACCAGTAAAGCGGCAAAGTGTTTTTAACGCTCTGGCATCAGATCGGTACTCGGTATCGGCCGATACACAAGTTCATGTATGAAAATCAATATCAGGAAGGATGGTATCGGAACAGCTATAATCTGAACTCAAGTGGCTACCCTGTCTAAGATAGAGGAACAAATCCACAGTCTATATTCTGAGCAAAAATGTATTCCAAAGTTTAGCCAATATTAATATTCAGCAGTCGGAAGTTTCCATCCAGATGTATCACAAATGCAACCTGCATTTCCAGAAAATCTGCATTAAGAATTATACGCGTTTCCATCCACTACTGTGATGCAAATAGTAGGAGTTGGGACTCATCGAGGTAAACAGTTGGTTATGCTAATTCCCCAATCTGGTGCTATTAATGTCAACCTCAATCTGCTGCCATTTTTCATCTCTTCAGTGGGAGCGGAAGCTTTAATGGATGGTTAGGTCACCTGCTTCATGTTCCATCTGATTTATTCACTAAGTCTGATTGTTTTTTTCTATGCAACTCTTCCATCTTCAAATCTTTTTAGCACAATTTGTACTTTTCACTTCCTTTCGTAAACACGCACAACATATGATGTTTTTATGTTTAGCAAACAACTGTCATCTTACACCTCCAGCCACCTGACACATGTTAATCCTATATTGCTTATCAATTTAAGCTCTGGTCCATCATATCAGTCAATAAACTTACACACAATTGTCTGGACGGAGATACCCACTCGATTTGGCTGACTCAGCGAATATTAGCGACAGTGGAACTTTGCAATTAATTTTGGTACTGTATGAATATCACTTGATGGCCAGTAAAGAATGGAAGAATGATTACATTTCATGAGTGATGTATTAAGAATAGACATTAAAAATGACCTTCTTTGAATGCGACAGACTGCAAAGCAAACACCAGCAGGAGGGGGGCATGGAGGGGCTGCAGGTTTATAATGTATTGAAGCAGGTAGGTGCAGAAAGGATACCCTAGCAGGCAAGACATCTATATTATAAAGTGAGTGTGTGTGAGTGTGTAAGTGTGTGTGTGTGTGTGTTTGAGAGTGTCCACAATTTCTAATTCTCCATGACGCCACATTTGCAACCTCATCTCATCGGCTTATCAACAGTTCAGGGCCAATATTATTGTTTCAAACTGATTGATAAAGAGGAAGCCATTGTATTGATAGTACTTCACAATTATCACCATACGTTTTAAGCCTGTAATATTCAGATATTTTCACACAAAACATCAAAAGAAAGACAGTATAAACTTCTTTGCAGATGATACTACGTTATACATTTGACCTTTCGTCATAAAAAGTTGCAAAACATTTAGAATGTGTAGGATGTTGAGGGGCACACATGGACGGGAAGTGTCCCCACAAGAGCACGTGTCGGTGGCGAAGGGACCACCTACAGTACACACACTGCACACACACTACCACTCACTGAAAAGCACTCATACCGACATTTTTTGAATCGTCAGATACGAAAAGCTCCGAATCAATCTTAACGTTTGACTCCAGAGCTTAACAAAAAGTTTAAGTTATTGACATAGATCATTTGTTTATAATAAAATATTGCAGATCTTTTGATAGTTATTAGATAACGTGAAGGGGAGGATTGTCGTGGGCTGGATCAAACAACAGGCCACACAGCCTATTGCCTTGGTGTTTTACCGTTTGTACATTAGCCCATTCGCCAGGATGGAAGCCCCAATGCTTAGCTATTGCCCATGTTTAATACACGCACACGTGCACGCGCACACACACACGCAAACACACACACTTACAGCTGTGGTCAATTATGTATTGCACACTGGTTGGTGCTGTCCCTGTTGTTTTATGTGTGCACCTTCAACATCTCCAGCAGAGATAATTTATTTGTGAAAGGCTTTTCAGTTGCAACACAAATCTCATCTCAGCCAGTTCTAGTTCCATCATGGAGGTCCAGTGGAAAAATTCAAAAGGGATATTTATTATTATAATTTTTCTTTTGTCAAATCAAATTCAAACCCTATTTGGAAGTGGTTTGAAATCCGATTCCAATCCGATTCCTATAGATTCGTCTCAGTTCGGACACTCAAATGTGTCCACTGTTTGGCCAGTAGGTAATATTAGCCTCATAACCCAGCGCTCGTCCTGGGATTGTGATGCAGATATGAACCAGTATGTCTGTACACAGATCTGATCTGATCACTTTCAAATAATATTGTTTCCTTCAGGGAAAATATCTAAAACACCCACTCGAAGGCAAATAAAGAGAGGAAGAGAAATATCTGTCGAAGAACAATATGTTCATATACAACTACTTCCCTTTATTTACTAGTTATTTACGGACTAGATGTCGGCTTTAGTGTTTAAAACGTATTCGTTGATGGTGGTCGTTACCTGACAAAAAGCACTATTAGTCAGCTGATAAGGTCAAAGAAAAACAGTGAAATGTCATCATTACAATATAAGTTCATCCCTCAGCAGAGATGTACATTGAAAACAACATCAGCTGTTCCCAGTCACCAAAGAACCCAGGACCTCCAATATGGCTGCCAGAGGATGAGTTGCACCACCTGAAAAAGCCCTCCATTATTTTTATTGTCTACGGTTCCACAAATTAGAGTTGAACCAGGTAAGAAAGATGAAATGTAACTCTTCAGGATCATTCTTTTTTTAACCGACTGCATTGTCTTTGTTTTCAAGCTTTACTTGTATGCATGTCTCCTCGATGTGTCTGTTGTGTCTTCGCGTGAGCAATATAGTGGTAAGAAGATGAAGCGATATTAAAATTGTCCATTATATAGTTTCTAGATGAGTATATCATACATACAAATATACATTCTTAAATAGGAGGCTAGTTACAAACACAAAACACAATATGTACCAATAGTAAAGTCTGTTTGTTTATACTGTGATAACATATGAGTTATTGGAACCTTATAAAAAGTAAACAAAATTTGATTTGCAAATGATAGCCTGAAATCTTAGGTACCGTTCATAATGCACACATGCATTCATATCTATACCCAATGCTAAATCTCTTTCTCATGCACACGGCACACACGCACACGCACACACACACACACACACACACACACACACACACACACACACACACAAACACTCACGCTCACGCATATTGTGAAGGTAATAAATAAAGAGAACTGGGGCTCTTCCATTCGTCTGGATCCTCCATCTCTTGTCTTCATCTTTCCTTTCTTTTTTTACAACAGCCACCTGAAACACAGACAAAGAGACAGAACACACAATCTGTCAGTAACACGGTCCAGACAACTGGCATTGGAGGAAAAAAAAAGAATACTAAAGCAATCCTTTCCCACATTTCATATGTTTCCTTGCAGAGTGTATGGGTTGCTCTCATTGTGTGACGGTACTACAAGGAGCATCCCGTTTACTCTTTCATTTTCAGGTTTCAGGAGTCACAAAGACATTTTATAATGTATTGAAACTAGGTGTATCCCCCCAACTAAGGATTTACAAAGTCGAATCTGATTGGTCAAGTTGTTGATTTATTTATTCGCTTAATTAATAACCCCCCCGTTTAAGTATATATTACTGCTTTTATTTCGTCTTTCTGAGGATATTGCCAAGTTAATGGTTCAATGGTCAGCAGATGTACAGTGCAACCTGGTCTTCATGTTGATTTATTCATTCTTCGAGGGAGAATGATAGAAAGCATCCACATTATTTTAAATGTTGTATCAATAGTATTATGAATAGGCTGCTGTTTTTACCAAAAATAGGGTTTGTATCATTGGGAGAAACCCACCAATTCCACATTAAATTAAAGCAGATCACATTTTTCCACAACTGTTGCGTTTCACCTGTGAAATTGTTCAGAGAGTCAGGCTCCTGAGGTTCTCCAGATATCTGATGGTATGACTCAAGACATGAGTCGTTTATTAGATTTGTTTGAGGCCACGAGTCTTCGTTTGCAACCAAGTCCATGTCTCAAAACCTGTATAATTAAAACCCAAAATTATCTGCATGGCTCGATACCACCAGGGGGAAGTGAGGAAATATGCTTTTATGTAATTTGGAAAAAAATGACAAGGGAGAACCATGAGGAGGGGGAGGGATTAACACTGAGGAGATGAATACTAAGACACAGTGGAAGATGACCAAGAGACAGTAGAGGGTGAAGAGGAGAACGAGTGGGAGAAAGAGATGAAAGGGGAAGGATGCTGAGAAAGATGGAGCAGAGGATATGAAGGTGGAGACAGTACAAGAGAAGGAGGAGGAGAGGAAGTATGAGCAGAGAGAGAAGAGAAGGAGGGCTGAATGAAGAAGAGGAGGGAGTTGAGGACTAAAATGAGTGTGTATGCATGTTCATACGTATATGCATGTCCGATATAATTGTTAGATAGATAGATAGATAGATATATACTTTATTAATCCCCAAGGGGAAATTTGTTGTCATAGTAGCGCCCAACACTTTACAGAATGGAAATAAAATAAAAATGTAAGAACAGGGATGACAGATACAGTATATACAAAATAAAAAATAAAATATATATAAAATATATATACACAATAGAATACAAATAACTGTGCAGTGTGTATTAAGGAAATTAAATTAAATTAAATGTAAACAGAGTGTGCAAAATGTCCAAAATGTGTAAATTATATACACACAATAGAATAGAAATAACTGAAATAATTGTTAATGGTAATTGTAACTAGAAAGGTGGACTCAGTAGAGGGCAACGACCAATGCTGTAATGTGTGACCTCAATAAATTCAATGAACAGACTTCATTCCAACTCAAAAACAAGCAGCTACGAATGCAGTCCGTCGGCAAGCATCTGGGCCCAAAAACAAAATGAAGCCCGCCGGGCTTATCTGCCCTGCTCAGCAGCGGCGAGGTACAGCAGCATGTGCGCTGCTAGATCCACGAGCTGATAGCGAGTCGCCTGACAAACCGTCCCGAAAACACTCGCGGTGAGCAAACTGCTTCCCCACTCCGAGTCTCTGGGTTAGCGACTGGGTGGAACCGGCGCTGCACTCGGCTGTGTCATCACTCTACCAGCCGCGGGGGGGGGGGGGGGGGGGGGGGGGGGGGCAGTTCAGAGCAGCGAGCGAGGAGTCACTGGCAGTCAGTGGTGGCAGACAACAGGCGATAAAAGGTGTTTTTGAGAAAGTTTGAGTCACCACATGATCATGCACCCACAATATGATGCTGAATCGCTCGCGGACGATTTTGAGACCCGCTTGACTCTTCCAGGCCGAGATAATACATTGAAATTGGAAATGTGTTGAGGGATATGCACCATGGCAAGGTCAAGTCAAGGTCACTGAGCAGTGTACCTCTGCGTTGTGTGTGTCATCCCTCTTCACGTCACTGTCCAACACACTCTCACTCCCATTCGAATACCGCGGATCCTGTCACAGTCGAACAACTTGTGTCACTGTCAGGCGACGTCCACACTGACGCGTTTCTCAAAAAAGGATGCGGCGGAAGAACGGCAACGGACGAAAAAGAGGGACTGGAGATGGCTTTCGCTCGGACCAGACGGCGACCGATCAGGCAGCGGGCCGCGGGCGTCGACGGCATCGTTTGCAAACTTCTCCGTCTAAGTCTGTACTCCGGGGAGTTTTCAAACTCAAACGTTAAAAAAAAAAGAAAAAAAAGATATGCGTTTTTAAAATGGAAACATGTCTCAGATGCAGAAGCTGCTTTATTAGACACATCATACACTCCATAAGCCAACAAGGGATTCATTGTTTTAAAGCGATCCGATGTGCTAAGAACAGATGTAGGCTTCCGCTCTCTAGGGATCAAAGAGCACCAAGTTGGTGTGTGTGTGTGTGTGTGTGTGTGTGTGTGTATGTGTGTGCGTGTGTCAGGGGGTTCCACTTGGGAAACAGATGGAGCTGGTGGGTGGGTTTTGTGTGGAGGATTTAGCAGGCGTGGCCAGCTGCTGGCTGTCCTTTAATAGAGATCCTCTCGCCCTCCCCCAAAAATTAAATCCTTAAGCAACTCTGCATTGGGACAGACACACACACATACACACACACACACACACACACACACACACACACACCAAAAAAAGAGTCTTTGATTAGCTTTACAATTTGCACTCCTTAATCACACACTAGTTTTAAAGGCAGAAAGGACGCTGACACACATATTACTCTTGCTGACTCGTAAAATATAAATACTAATAGAATATTCAGCATTTTACTCTTGTAAAGAAGTAGGATATCCGTCTTTTGGTTCAGTCAACTTGTCGTCTGTCCTTTGACCATGTTGTATGACCCTGTTGTGCCATCAACACCTGCATCACAGTGAAGTACGCTTCACTAAGCTCATGTTGAACATCTCTTCTGTCATTTCAATCAAATTACCACAACTACTTCACCTCTTGTGGCACTAGTGTTGGCAGGACTGGTTTCAGGTGCAGTGCGTAGGTCAATGTTTGAATTTGTTCAATACTTTGATTTATGACCAAATACCTGAGCTAATGATAGCCTATGTCTGTTAGCCTCGGCTGGACTTTGTATCAGTTAGCTGCTATTAGCATGCTAAACTAAGGTTGTGAACCTGGTGAACACTATACATTCTAGACAGCAGTTCTTTTTTTAAGTTGCAGTGTGTCGGCTGTGTCTAGGTCTTTTATTGTGAAAGGTCAGAACGGAATCAGCGAAGCGCTGCTGTTGGCAATGTGGGAGTAACACAGTGTTTGCTGTCATTTCACAACCTTCATAAAGTATAGACGCAACGTGACCCGGCGACACAATCTGTGCCGGGTCACCTCAAAGAGTGGGGCCATGTGCCCGCCTCCTAATGTGGTCCCTCAATGCGTCCTGGGTGCATTCACTGTGGGGACAGTGGCAGTCATGCGTAATAGAGTTCATCTGGATGACATTTCATGGCACGTCACATGAGCTCAAATTGGACTGATGTGTACGTTTGAAGCCAAACACAAACCTGCAGAAACCAAAAGCTCTAAATAACAGACCGGAGTGGAAATCTGCTGCTTTACAAGTGGTCCAATCCGCAACCCGTAACGTCAGCCATCTCCACTCCGCCTCCACACTCCCTTTCGCAGCTCCTCTTGCTCTTCATCCTTCTCTTCCTCCACCTCTCTTCCCCTATCGTCCATCATCGCTTCAATCCTACCAGGCACTCCTCTCCCAAACACACAACGCATCCTCCCTGATTACATCCATCAAGAGAACAGCAGCACACACGCACTTTGTGCTTCCATGCAACTTTCTGCTGGCATGTAAACAACATGCGAGAGTTTCGGCCATGTGCTTCGTGACTCTGCGCTGTTTCTCAAAGTGGCTTGACTGAATCAGACTGACCGACCCCCCCCCCCGCCCCCTCCCTCCAGCCCCCACATGACCCAGAGGCCCAGGGGGGGGGTCACGACACCTGACCCCCTCCCCCTGCTGGGAGGTCCCGTTATGTCTGATCCTGTTTAATGAACTGAGTCCGTCTGGCCTCAAATGTCGTCCACCGAACACCCGGAGCTGAAAAGGTGCTGACGGTTTAATAAGCTGCTTTATGGTGTATATATATAGATATATATGTGTGTGTGTGTGTGCATGTCTGCGTTTGAGAGGGGGAGGAGCCTCACTTGGTATGTGTTGGATATGATGAGCACATGCAAGTGAATAGAGGATTTAGAAGTCATTTACATGAAGACATTTTTCCATATTCTTTCATCCCCCACTGGATTTTTGACTGTAATTTCCAGTGATATTTGGAGGAATGTAGTATTGTGGCCAAGTCTGTGTTGAGCTGCCACTACAACCAACAGACACTCCTCTGTCTCTACAGCGTCCTGATAATGAAAAAAACAATTAAACAGAGAGGAACAGACTGAAAATGCTCCAGTTAACAGTTAAACATCAATATCTCACACACACACACTTGGCTTGTCGGTTGTTTTGACTGCCAACATTATTCAAGACCAAAAGTCACAGTGTTTGTTTAGTATAAACCTGTTAATATAGAGGTGTATTCAACATGTTTGCTCTGGTTTCTAAGGTAATCCAGTCTGGATTAACTATTAAAACCAACATGCTGGGATACAGACGGGACTGGGTCCAAACATCTGAAATCCATCCAGCCAATCCGAGGAGCAGAGCAGAACAGCACCCGACAAGGACAAAAGTGAGAAGAGAGGAAGATGGAGCAAAAAATTGCTACTGAGTGCATTTAGTCCGTTTTAATCAAAACGTGGTGTAAGTTTGTTTGCGTTGCTGGGAACCCAGAAACCAAGTCCCACTGTGGTGCGGACCAAAACAACTGGTGGGAGGCCGCTTACGAGAGGCCGGACGGTTTCCAAATGAACCCAACATTCCATTGGATGGCGGTGAGAACATAATCCAACCCACGTGCAGGCAGTAAAGTAGGACTGACTGGACAAAAAGAGTGACGTTCATGAAGTCCTTCCAGTTAACTGGAGAAGGGATTTGTGCACAGACGTATCAGGGCCCGAGTCGAAGAGAAACAAAAAAAACCCGGGGCCCTGCTCCTTTTTTCACGCCTCTCAGCAAATGTATTTTCTTTATTTGATGCACATTAACTAGCGAAGCTGAACAAGACTAAATAGAAAATAAACCAAAAGTATCAATTTCACTCCGACTCCGACTCGCCAAAGCGGTTTTCTCAAAAGCCCCCTCAGAGAATTAGACGATGTGAGGACTAAACAAGACCACAGTGAGCATTACAATGTGACCTCGACGTTGACCTTTTCACCCTGAGCTAATCGGTGTCATCTGAATATCGATGGAAAACATTCTCTAACCGTGTTTCATCAGAAACCAATTAAAAGGATTCTTGTTATCCTTACATCGCAACGTAATCATTCTATTATCTCAAGATAACAAATGTTGATGGAAATGCAACATCCTATTTATTCGGTTTCATTATTTATTATATTATTCCATTATATCCGTTGTCTTTCTTTTGTGGTTATGACTCGCGCCTCATTATCTTAGGTCGTGGTTACACTTGTCTTTACGAGGGACCATCCCAGGACGCATTAAATGTCACGTCTGTACGCTCCAGGTTAAACACACACAAACACACACACACACACACACACACACACACACACACACACACACACACACACACACACACACACACACAGGGCAACAACAGATATTCAGTACAGGGGAATTTAGTGTTGTCGGGGAAGTGTAACGCCCACCATGTGGTTCCCCCTCAAGTTAACGCTGTTATCTCCGTCAGCACTGTTCAATTGTATAACTAGAACAACCATCTGGTCTTGGCAGACCAATTAAAAGCTCCTTACAAAGAAATCTGGTGGATCAATAACTTTGTGATGTTGGAGGGCTAAACGAGAGAGCAAAAAAAGGGGGCAGCCGGTGCACCTCGGGGGCCCATCCGCTACGTGAGCAGCAGATTCCACAGAGGCCCCTGTCCGTTGTCCTACGCCCTGCTGCTCTAGCTGGGAAAGTTGTCTTATCTTCACGCTCATGGCTTATAGCCCGAAACACGCCGTCTCTGAACGGCCCCGCCGATAGAGTCGTGGGCGCTGACCTCCACAGCTGACACCAACATTGTTTTTAAGGATGAAAGATGTCAAAATCTGTAAAAAAAACAAAAAAAACAACTACGGTTGATTTTATTTGTCCATTTTCATGGAGAACCACTCGCATCAAAGAGGACAGGAATGGCAATAAGCTGGACCAGTTTAGCACATTTCTGTCTGTAGATGTCCAGATCCAGTGTGAAGGAAAAGGAAAAATGAATGCTCAGCTCCAACAGCCTGCAGACTTGCTCTAACACAAACACTTTCGTCTTTGTTTTTCTTGCCTCAGTTGTCTGGGCCAGAGTAAATGAAAATGAGTCTTTAAAGAATGCATAGACGCAATCCGACACACACACACACACACACACACACACACACACACACACACATCCATGTGTTTCCTATTAACCCATGTCCTGGCAGCCAAATCTTACAAAATGAGCGGTTAATAGCTAGAATCACACTGCCCAAAAATGTCTGCATACACACTGAGGCCACGCACTCCGACGTTCATAACTATCCACTCATACAACATACAAACACATCAGCTAAAACTAGCACACAAACACCCTCGTGCTCTCGCTCACAATTCACAGAGACCTTGCTCTTTTAGTGCAGGTGCAAGTTATTATGCACACATTCCTGAATGCATCGAGGTCTTTGGGTTTTTTATGGCAGCTCATCTCCAATGACGTCTGCAATTCTCTGCATCATTGGCCCGTTTAATGCTCACCAAGCAACGAAGCAACACATTACATTAACTCTCGTTAATGTACCAAGGACGTTTTCTAATGTCCATTGGGAGAAGATTTTTGATCCGTTTGTTGGACCGGGCATTGGTTGAACGCAGGGAAACAGTCTTTCTCAGCACCCACCGGTTATCGTCGAGTGAGGATTTAGTTTTTAACTGGTTTAAAATATAGCTTGTAAACTGGCTACTTGTGAAACAGCAGCTGCAGCAGAGAAGAAGCTGAGGGCAGAGCTCCAGAGAGGTGACACTCTGCACTCAGCCGAGACTAAAAAATATCAGCGTTTAAAATCATCTGGTCACTGTGATTGGTTGATTGTTTCTACAATCGGCAGAAATATCCGTGAATGAACTGACATATGTGAACTGCTGAACTAATCCAAGAGGTCAGGAACCAGTTTTAGACTTACTGATGGTTGGTTTAAAACCTGTCTGGTGCTCTGTTGGATTTTGTTTTGTCATATCTCAGTGACAGACCCAAATCCTCCTTTAAATTTGAGGTATTTTCACAAGGCCTGTTTAACTCTTCAACACCTTCTGATTCTCAAAGCTCAACTGTCATTGACAATCTGTAAAGTCAGTGGCATAAATGCGCTTCCAAATGATATATTTGAATCAGTCTGTCAAGAAACCAAAAGCAAAACCACACCGACAACCCAACATTTTGGCAAATTGATAAATGATGAATTCTTTAGAATTAAGTCATCAAGGCTACCTTAATGATTTCTTATATTCTTATTCTTATATTGTTTAGAATGAACTCTGGTTGATTCACATGTCAGTCAAAAGACCTTCGCTGCTCTGGCAAGATGGACCTCGGAACATTTCTGAACATTGTGGACCATCTTTATGTGACTAGGGTTCAAATGATGTGGAACATCTGAAAGGAGAATTGGCACAGTAGCAATAATATGTATTTTCTCCACAGATTCTTCCATAAAAGCCAAAGTAATCAGTGCTTTCCACAGACTTGTCTTGCTGGCAGCGTAGAGGCGCTCCTGAAATGGTAGTTAGACCTTAATGGGAAGTTCCCTTGAAACCCAGAATACCGGTTTGGAGTGACAATATGACCCATTTTAGCAGCATGGCAAGCAGAGTGCAGTTAAAGCTCAATCACCACCATACCTCAGCTCAGCATGTGTTCTGCTGTGTGGGGCTGTGGCGAGGAGTAATGAGTGTATATCGAGGGTCAGAGAACGCCCCGGGTGGAAACGCCTTCATCTACGAACTTGCAAACACACCCACTCGCTGGGGATCGCCAGGTTCCCATTCCATAAATCCTTGTTTGGTTGTATGTTTTTCTTGTCTGGGGCCTGGCTGACTTCCCCCCCCTCACTGGGGTTTATGTAAGGTGATGGAAACACTGAGAGGAGGGTGGAGGACAGAGATGGGAGGAGGAGAGCACTTGAATGTAACTGGGAAAGCAAAGAAGAAAAAGCTGGGGAAGTGCATTTGCCAAGCGAAACGTTGGAGAGATTTAAAACGAAAAGGATGAAGAGAAAAGAAGAACAGATAAAGTACTAAAGTCAAGAGCCGTGAGATGCCGCTGCCTGGCATTTAGAGTAAAGGTTTCACTGTTTATGTAACTGGCCACTCTAAATCAACTGGCCTCCCACTGGGCCAGGCCACAGGGACCACCATCACCCTCAATTAGCACATTCTGACATCCTGTCTTTAATCTATACATAGCAATAGGGCTGGGCCATAAAACAATCTTGAACAGTTTCTAATGAGATGCATTTTCGATGAAGTAATTTTTTCCTCTACCTACAGAAACAAAAACAGCCAATACGTTGTAGCCTCCATCGTAGCGCCCTTTATTATGCATGCAGATTAACTGGCCAATTGGAATTCATGCAGTGGATGCTGTGGACGTATGTGATATTACCATTAATCACAATGTGGTTTAAAACAGAGTCACACATATAACATTACATTGTCTCTACTTGTACATGTCCCTGATATAGGTTACTTTCAGTTCATGTTTGAGTAATTAAATGAGTATTTGTTGAGTTCTCATGTTATGAGCTGTGCCAGATTAGGCCTTTGGAAGCCAATCAGGAAAGAAAAAAGCAGCTTGGAAACTTGGCTTGATCACAAGTTAGGGTGTTTCATTTGAGGGCTGTTAGCTTTGTTGAGCCAGCTGAACGTTTGCCAAACTCATGGTGAATGGCTCTAAATTCATCATCATTCCCACGACAGCTCCAGTGGCTGTTTTGGGGGTGTTTACAAGTAATATCGGTGTGTGTGTGTGTGTGTGTGTGTATCTACACATTAAGTACATGTGCCAAGAAAAATAGTAACAAGACAAAGTCTAAAGCCCTACTAGCAGCCCCTGAAGGCTGCGATGTTCATCACATCCCACATGATTAAAGTGTTGGCCAGAATCAACAAGAAACAAGATTACAGCCATACCATTTGTGTGGATAAATCAAAGAAATATACAGAAAGTGGCACAACGGGATTTAAGAGATTATGGTTTCAGAGTGGTGTTAGAAGAAAGCTCATTCATGACCCATTTTTGTTACCTGTATGAGTGGAAATGTGGTGGTCACACAATGAACAAAAACAAGAGGATCCATCCTCTGTGGATGATGAATATCGATACCGTTCATGAACTAGCCAGTGGGGCACCCTCACATGCACTAACATGCACTAAATGATGATAGCGTACGATGAGTCAAGGGATCATCACAAATAATAACTAGTTATCCTCTGGGGATCATGAACATTCCCATACAATTCAATGGTGTTGGACATGCAAAAACAGGAAAAGGGACAGGAAATATCTAGGGAACATCTATGGATGTCTAAAGGCCTCAGGGAAGAAAAGTCATGACCACGTTGCTGCTCTTCCTCATCTAAATGAACACATTTGTCTTTACCTTAAGAAGATCGAATTAATTGGAAGTTTTATCAAAAAAAAGCTCATTATACTGACAGCACCTGCTGAAACGTCACTCATTGGACTGCATGACAATACATGATGGTTAATTCATGTGACGTGGGATCACATGTCATCGCACCGATGAATCAGTGGGGGAAGGGCTAATCGATGCCTTTGCTGGCTTGGATTTACCGATTCCTACTTCTCCGTCCTTAGATTCGGATAAGATTGATCATTTATGAGCTGCAAAGGAGGTGAAATGTAGCCATGACAACAAAGGAACAAAGCTGATGAAAGCTGGCACTTTTTGATGATATGACATAAGAAATAAACATTGCGGAGATAACTTGCTTCAGGTGGATGGACAGACAGGGGGAAAGAAGATTCTTAGTTACGACTTCAGGATTTTAAAATACACTTGTATCTTCTGCCTACTCTCCATAACATATTCTAGAGAAGAATTCAGTGCCTCTCCATGACCAGTTAAAACATTAAAGCTTGAACATTGCAGAAACACTGCACAGTTTGATCTCTTTGACAGGCTATTTATATAGCAAGGCTTAAACCCTCACCCAACCGAGGCTCACAATGAAGACACACCGCAGCTGGCCTAATCTCTCTCAAGATGAATCTGTCATGAAGACGATAGCAGAAAGAAAAAGAGATTGGTATTAATTTAAAAGCCTGTTTTCCATTTTGCTTTACCTTTTTTTTTCGGTCTCGCCAACCTGCGTCAAGAGATTAAATGATTGTACGCTCAATGACAGCTGGTCTTGAAACAGCAGCATAGAAGTCACAGGTTTAGTAAGTTTGATGATCATTTATAGAATTAAATTCAAGAACAGAGACCCCTAAGAGACCCCTCATTGTTTGTCGACGCTGGTAAAGAGCTTCATGTGTCTGATGCTGGCAATGCTCTTCCTCGCCACAAAAGACAACTAAACGAAGTAAATTGGTTGCTGTCAAACTGTTACTGACAGGATGCACAGGGGTGTGTTTGCCTGGGGTTCATTTCACATTCGCTTTTTAGCATCATGCGTATTAATTGTAGGAGGTTTTGTTCAGTAAAGTTATGACACTCTCTCTGTAGGACGGTATGACAGCACCTTTGAATAAACGCCTTAATGAACAGGCAGCAGGTAGAACGGAGGCCAGTACATTGGCTCGAGCGTAGAAGAAGAAAAACAAATGACACCATCGAATTGGAATATTGAATTGAAGACTTTGCAAAGACAAGGTCATATTTTCCAAGGCCTGATGAATTGGAATTCAATACATTTAAGACTATTCAGGCATTTGCAGACACACTTCTGAAATGTATGTCCAACACAGCATGGATTTGGCACAATAGGAATCTACATATTCAAATATATTACAAGTAAGTGATAATGCAGTAAATATCTCTACCTATGAGAATATTAAAGTTTCCTCCCCAGTGTGACAAATGACTGCTACAAAAAATATATCTGACTTCTGGTTGCTGCTCCGAGCTAGGCTTGTTAGCGAGCCAATAGTATAACGACGTTGGTATCACATGGTATCTCTCAGCGATCCAGTTTGAAGTTCACTTTCAGGCCATTCACACTACCTGGTCAAAGGATAGTGGAAGATTGGGGTCTTGCGTGTGATACAGAAGGCCAACTTCAATCTCTGGAGTCAAACACGTTGGACGCCCACCATCTAGTCCGACCTCGACCTTTTGGTTGTCACGACAAAGCAAACATTTCACGACAAGGGTTTTGAACTAACAACCAATGCCGTCGTGGTTTTGATGAGGATATTCTAATTTCTACAATTTCTATTTCACAAGAGGTGAAGGTAAATACTGGACGGCTGCACTCCATGAAGCTTTTGAAAGGACAGTGTGGAGAGCAGACCCAACCGTCTGGGGGTTGCACAGCCAAGTGAAGAGCAAAGAGGCCATTTGGTTAATTTTAGATCCTTGTGGTGTCCCTTGGAGTCTGCTACTAACCCTCTGCTTTTGAGCTGCACACACACACACACACTCTGCATACATTGCATACATCACTTTCCGAAATATGTATGTAACGGCGGTTGGTCTTGAGAGCATTACTGTGAGATCAGATAGTTGCGGTGGTGTTCTGACAGCGGTGGTGTCACTTTCCTGTGAATTACAGCTGGTTTTGAAAAGACTGGGTGTTGCCCACACTGGAACTTGGACACCGTATCCTATTCCACAGAACATTTGTTTGGAAAGCCACCCTGATATTTCGAATTGTCTGGCTGGAGATAGTATCTGCAAGCTATTGTTCCTACTTCAACATGTTGAGAACATATACAATGAACATGTAACGCTGATGTTTTTGGAGTTTCCTCTTCAGGAACAACGTCGCATATTGTACCAATTCTCGACTGAAACAACAATAGCGCACATATTCAATCAAGCTTGAACCCGGTAAACAATACGAGACGCCTGTGAGCATCTATTCCGCAGTAAATGGGCCGTCTAAGCATGTTAGTATTCCTCCATCACAGTGAAGGGGCTGCTGTTGGTGGCTGTGAAAGCTGCTTTTATTGAGGCCTAAACGGCTGCATTTAGTGAGGAAATCAGCTTGAACATACCATTCTATTTCTGTAAGTTCTCCTCTCTCTTTCTAATGGGATTATAGGCAAATAGAGACAGAGTGGGTATGGCACATAGAGCACATTTAGGGCTTCAGTATTGGGGAGAGAATGTGAGTAAGAGGCTGCAGCAGCATAAACTGATATATATGTGTCTACTCATCTATCTGTGTCTGTTATAGCATGTATATTTGTGGGTATACCCAATAGTGTTTGGGTATATGTAGACTGCATGCATGTATTACAAGACACTAGGTGTTTCTTAAAGGAGGATCCTACAGAGGCTTGCCAAGACTCTCTTTCCTAGCATTCAAAAAGCAAACATTGGAACAGTCCAGTGTGCAGAAGTAATGGACTTGGTATGGTTGAAATATAAAATGTGTATTCCTAAGAACAATATAACCAGAGAACAATTGAATGCAAAACAATTGATGTGCCCTTCTCAAAGCTTCACACATTTAACGACACTGAGAGGACCGAGGCAAACACTGACATTACATCGACCTGGATGGATGTACCGATTCAATGATTCACGATCCAATGTGATTGATGTAAAGTGAAAACACCGATATATCATCATTTTAAAGATAGGCCTTTATTTAAAAATCCCTGTCTGTTTCCCATTTACATCCAAGTGCACCTCCTTCTTAGACATCCAAACAGGGCTATCAGCGCTACCGAGATTTCGGCAGATTGCTGAGGTGAAAAAACTTTCTAGCATATTTTCCTTGTTTCTAAATTGGGGGACAGGAAATGCATCGTGCACATAGATTCAGCAGTTGAAAGGATCCGTCCTGGAATTGAACACACCAAAAGCTCATGGGCAGATTGCCATGGAATGTATGCTAACACATTCAGGATACTCCATGATCTCTCCTTTATTACCACCGTTTGGCTAAACTGTCAGCTTGCAGAGGCTTTTTCCAGTTTATATAGAATCCTTTGAAATGGTCCGTATTGGACAAGTCAGCACTTTACAATTCGGAACTGTTCTTGAGACTCGTTACGTTCGACAATCACGAGGTCCGGAGCAGAATAAACAATAAAAAACAGAAGCTGCTTTTCTATTTTCCGATCAGTTTGCATTGCCCAATTGAATGTGTGGTCTCAAGTCTACTGTGTGTGCAGACATGACGGAGTCCCCAATAGACGGGCTACAAAGAGCCGTACACTCCATTGAATCTAATCTTGCAATCATGAATATCCTTCAGCGACAGAGATAGCGGATTTACATCAGATTAATGCTCCGTCCTCATTAGATTTTCTAAAGGAGAGAAGGGGAGTGAGATGGAGGGGATGGTCATTATAACATGCTATGTAATTAGTCCAACCCCCTTCTCCATAGCAGTTGTACATTCCATAATCCATATTTAAATGCAACGCTGACACAGAAACAGTGTCGCAGAGACTAAAGAGCGCCACCGGCTCTGTCCGGCTCTCTGTGCCGGCCTTGGGGACGTGTGGGGCCTTGGGACGGGGTTTGGAAGGCTAGGGACTGTTATTTGAAGGCTCGCTGCTTTGGATAATGAGCTCTATGTGTTCCCCCTCTCTTACAGATACAATTTCAGACAAAAACACAAACACAACCAAATGAGAGACTGCAAATTTGGTCTTGGTCCAAATGCCCTTGTCCTTTCTATTTTACTTCCTCAGACTGTACAAGAAACCCTGCGTTGCAATTAAACAGAAGGAAATGCGATTCTTTTGTGAATCATTCATCCTTTGTCCTTTCACAGCTCCTGTATGAAAGCAGAGCAACATGCTGCTGTTTGGCCTCCAGTTTACAATTCTGTGTGATGAAGATTTAGTTCAGCATCGCCCCCTCTGGAGAACACTATTGTCAAGTGTATTAATTAGCCTATTTTGTGTAAGTATAACGATCTGCATAGTTTAGTTAATTTACGGGGCATGCATAAGAATGATGGAGGGGGATTGCAGAGGAGGAAATGTGCTTGGGAAATTTGTTTCATATTTACATAATTATTTAGAAGCTCCTGCTGATGCTGAAACTGAATTTTTGGGCTTTAATTTATTCCCCAAAAAAAGGCTTGTGTTTGCTCAGGGATTGTGCACAGGGACTCAGCTGGTTAATCAAGCATATGTATAATTCATTTTCCAAGCATGGGGTCTGGCACTGAGGTTGTTAAGATGAGCATTTCTAAATGTAATATTTTCACTTTCTCCCTGTGAAGTCGAAGCCATATACTCTGAAGACTTGGACTATATCAATAGTGCCCAACCTAAACCCTGCATCATGTAAGAGGAGGATTTTCAGTGGATGACAATATGGACTGCCTCCCCCTTTCCCTCCCCCCTGCCCCCTCCTCCCACCTCCATATATACACCCCTGCTGGGAGCCCCACAAGTCACTCTCAGGCTGCTTACACAAACAATTAGAAGATATTTTTGGCTTCCAACAGAAGAAAAAAAAACATGCAGTAATTGTGCCTTCTGTTTGAGCAGCCACTTTGTTTCAGCACTGGAACAACATACATAAAGTAGATGAGCAGAGGTTGAAGAGTGAATAATCTCTATGAACCTCAAGGCCCACGACGAACCACCAGAGATCCCCTTTACACTTAAAGACTAATTACTAGGCTGCATTGCAGTGAGCAAGCAGACACTGGGCTCCCAGTGGCACTGGTATTTTAGACTGAAGGTACTGCTGATATCCTGCAATCATTGGTGGGTTTACTGAGGCTGCGTGCACTGAGAGGACCGAGGCAAACACTGACATTTTAATTCCTAAATCAAGAAATGACATCGATCTGGATGGATGTAACGATTCACGATCCAATGCGATTGATGTAAAGTGAAAACATCGATATATCATCATGTTAAAGATATTTTAAATTTCAAAATTTCTGTCTGTTTCCCCTTTACATCCAAATGCACCTCCTTCCTAGACATCCAAATAGGGCTATGCAGCGCTACCGTGTGGCATTATGGGATTTAGTGTGATGGATGAACGTCGGAATAAACTCTTTAATTAGGCCTTCTAAAATAAGTGAAGATTCAGCAACTGGATTGTCATATCTCACCTCAAATATGTTCAGAAACAGATTTTGGCAGACTGCTGTGATGAAAAAAATGTCCTGAGTTTTCTAGCATTCAACACAAATTTCATTTTTCCTGCCTACAAATTCTTCACAATAAAAGCCCCCCCCCCCATTATTTTCACTGCTTACTCTTCCGTTCTGCAGTATAAGTAGACTTGTTTTATTGGGGAATAACAGCCAACTATTGGCTGTTATGTCAATAATTGCTCCGGTTATAAACCCATTTTGTTGTATAACAGCTTTTATTTTGAAGCAGCAAAACCAGGAAATGTTGGGTTACGTAACAGGAAGGGAGCTGTGCTCCAGGCCCAACATTACAGTACAATACACTGTACTGTCTTTGTGTTATTATGTGCTTTGGTTTCATTGTAGCGTCGCCATCTAACACAGATAATGTGTGATACAGCTGTTAATGTTTAGTTTAACAGCTTTCAAAATAAACGGAATTGAATTGAATTAATGCCGTCCGTCCCCTTCTTTTGTACAATCAATCAAACTGCTTCATATCCATCATAAGAGAAGTAGGTCACACTGGCTGGATCATATGACAAGATTATACATAATACAGTACAATTTCTAGCACCATGATGAGATGTTTGTGGGTCAGAAACTAGCAGCAGGAACATTTTGTTATTCATGTCAGCCAACCCCACCATCTTTACATGAGCTGCTGGTGCTTAATATGGCAGCAGGGTAGAAAAATGAAGCGCTGCCTGTCAGTGATGCTCGTACAGAATAACTGCTCAGCTCTAACCTTTCATTAAAAGAAGCTGAGCTGCCCGGAGGCATAGCATGTGAAAAATGCTCACTATTCTCTTGTCGCATCAGGAAGTCAGCTAAGCAAATAAACAGTGTAATAACATAACAACATAATCAGATTACGATGGCAGAATAAGAAAAAGTGTGCTTTTGTGTGACTAATCAGCTGCTGGGTTTTTCCTGAACAGGAGAGAGATGTGATGTCCTGCTGAGAACAGACGTCTAGCTGCAACTGGGTAAACACCACCAAGGGGTAATAAGCTGCCAAACAACCCCGGTGCTGGGCTTCACAGGAGCCCGGGTTGCGCTGGGACTGGGAGCGGGGCTGGAGGGGGGGAGGAGGAGGAGGCTGGACCTCCCTGTGTCCCACTGGGACAAAGTGGGATCCAGCCCCACCCTCTCCTCACCCCACCACCGCTCCTCCCTCTCCCAGAGTGCTGGAGCTTTAAGTCCGTCTCCCAGGTAACACACACACACACACACACACGCACACACACACACACATGCAAACCGAGACTCTTAATAACAAGGCCCTGCAGTGCAGAAAGCGCAGGGCCTTGTTAGCCAACAACCAGGCGTGAAATCACTGCACCGTACTCCCACCACGATGAGTCAATCTATACCTTCTGTTTCTCTTTGTTCATGCCTGTGTGTGTGTGTGTGTGTGTGTGCGTGCTGACGATGAGTGTGTTTGCTGGTATTCCTCCAGGCCACGCAGAGCTCTATCTTTGACTGGGTTAGCTGTCTTTTGTTTAGACTCCTCTGCAGCTCAGCTCCAACACACACCTCATGCTGTGCATCCTAAACACACTATCAGAGGATTAAGTTAACTTTCCCCGACTTTAAATGAGAAGGTCTCTATTGAGTGCATTTCCATACACCTGTTTCTGTGCATGCGTGTAAGTGTTATTTGGAGAGTGCCTATTGGTAGCTTAGAGTTAGCGCTGTCCGGCTGACAAAGCATAGTTTGTCTTAAATAAATGACGACATTGTTTGAGATGGTTCTGCTTCTTTTTCTCGCTTGTCTTCTCACACTGTGGACTCAGTGTCCACACCGAGAGCCGAGAGTCCTGCTCGCTAGCTGCTGGTCCACGAGCAGCTCAATGCTTTCTTTGAAACGTGTTACTATCTTGATTTTAAGATGAGTATACACTGCGGTCATTGGTATTAGTTAAAACATTGATTTGAAGGCACTCAAAAGACTACAGATCCCATCGTTTCTCCTCCACCAGTGCTTCGTTCTCTTGTCATATTTCATCTTTCCTCATGACTCTTATACTCCGGCTCCAGTCTGTCGAGCTAGCTAGCTTCAGCAGTTCCAGGCTGATGGCTGAGAAACGGTCTTTATTAAATGCTGCTGGAAAGAATTATATTGAGTAAGAATTACATCATTCATAAAAATATTTAACATATAACATATTTATATTATATAATCATCTTATAGGGCTAGATTTTTGCATTTTTTACAAATGTCAGCAGGTGCATATATATATGTTGTATATTTTAATAGAAGACCCAACCCAACAACAAACATATCATACTTATTGTACTTGAGAACATACAACTACCAATATTAAATATATCAAACGCCTCTTATTCATCTGTGCCAATGTTGACCCATCTCCACCTACCTGATGGACTTCCTCTCTCTAGGCAGTTGCTCTGAGCAATAATACTATTATAATAGTATTATAATAATAATAATTACCCAGGTGGGTTTAAAAGGGATCCTTCATTACCATGAATACACACACTGTAGTTTATTTTGACAGAGCGCCCAATGTGGATTAATCCGCCCCTGAAAATAGTCCTCAACAAACGCAATATTTCTACCTGTTTGAGTAACTTTTGCTGAGAGTAACATTAATGCAATATACATAGGGGAAGCGAAAATGAAGAGTTTGCGTTCTTCTCATCTTGTTGTGCTATCTTGATGAGGTCCGTTTCCTCGACAGACTTTTTCTTTCGAAATCATTTGTTTCGGCATCTGGATGGAAACACACTGCCACCCTGGCACTCTGATTTCTGGATGCGCAATGTCAGACAGATACGCCGCATCAACACATAAACACTTCCTGCTACCGTTCTCTGTTTTGTGCCACCGGAATTCATTTTACAGAGCCGAGTGAAGCGGCAGCAGTTGCCGCATTGAAGCTCTCGTTCTCTCCCGCTAATCACAAGGTTTTGGGGCTGCGGCATTATGCTAACTTACACTGGCAAAGGGGAGGGGCCAATGGGCTGCTTTGATAAGTCAAGCATGGCGAACATGAATGAGGCAGCGACAGGCGAGGCAAAACACACATTCATTCCTCTCACAATGCCGAGCAGCACTTTTAATTAAACCTTATCCAACATGATGAATAATGCAACAGCTCCCTCGCAATCCACCGTCTTCTTTCTGTTGCCCACCACGCTGCGTTCAACCATCACATGCATACATTAGGCAGAGGAATGGCAGAGGAGAAAGCCTCTGCTCTATCTGGTGCACACCAAAATAAATATACAAAATGTTTTTTTTTTTTTATAGTTTTGCCAACAGTGGGGAAAAACTGCGCCCGTGCAGAAATGAGCAAAACATGGTTCAGATCGTCTGATTTTGCCTTCAACGTCTGCTGTTTTGTTTGCTTTGCTTGGAACACGTCAGAACCGACAAAGTGGGGAGTGAGAACTAAGTGCACACATGTTGCTGCTCAAAAAGCACTCACTCTCAAAAACAACCCCAAGAAAAAAAGCATGTATACTTTGACTGGATTCAGCCTCTGTTACAGGGGCAAAGGGCTCAGTTTGAAGCTCATGGAGACAAAGTCCAACATAACTTGTTCCCTGTGGGAGAGAGATGGCCTCACTGCATCAGACAAGACCAGCCGCTGAGAAACACATCAGTCCCCCCCCCCCCCCTCTTCCAAACTCATGCACACACTCCTAAAGGGATAGAGAGAAGGGGTGGAGGAAGGGTGAGAGGGCCGGGAGGGAGGAGGAGGAGGAGGAGGAGGTGGGGGGCTGCCGGTCAGAGAGAAAGGCAGCAAAAGGGATATTCAGAGCATTGAGGAGTGAAAGGATTGTATGGGAGAGTGAACCCATTACAGGGCAGACTGG
The DNA here is from genome assembly GCF_009769545.1 of Cyclopterus lumpus. NCBI lineage: Eukaryota > Metazoa > Chordata > Actinopteri > Perciformes > Cyclopteridae > Cyclopterus > Cyclopterus lumpus. The sequence goes on from NC_046990.1 coordinate 5,704,667, forward strand.
CTGGGGGCATGGGAAGACATGGAGAGGGCTGCAGGGAGGTGCTGGGTTGCATTTAGCCCGGAGAGGATCAGCAAAGCGATGGTTTGCCAGGAAACCTCAGAGACTCTACTGAACCCAGACTGGCTGCATTGAGAGCTGTAACCTGTTTAAAACGGACAGGATACATTGTGTCTCTCAGAACTGATGTGTTCCTGCACATTTATTGTCAAATTATCAAAATGTACATTTCTAATTCTGCATCTAAAACTTCTGTTGCAACATTTTTTCATTTATGCTGACACAGCATTGAACAATGTAATGACTACCTTGGGGTTTTTCAGTCAAGTTACACTTTACATCCACGTCTGGGCAAAATGTCGCCACTTCATCATTTTATCCCCGTGGACCGTTGTGTGGAATTGTGATTAGCATTTGAAATATTTGAAAGCTATGACCACACAATGTGTTTTGTGAGGTTGCGGCGACCTTTGACATCCAAATTCTAATCAGTTCATCCTTCAGTGAAGATGGATGTTTGTGCCAAATTTTAAGAAACGGCTGTGGTCAGAAAAGATGTCCTGCATCCACAGATCACACTTTAATCAAGGGGGTTTTCTTCTTGGGTAGTTCCAATGACACAAATAGGTCTATTTTTGAGCACTCAGAACACTGTTTCCGGAAATAATCTTTTTCTGTAATCTTGAAATGCATTGAGCACCACAAACTAATCATCATTCACCTCTATTGTATTCTACCTAATGAAGGTGTAATCAGGCAGACAGGGATAGTGGATGTCATACACTAGTCAGCACTCAATACTTCCCTGGAAGAGTTTGGAAATGAGTTCAGGAGCAAAACAAAAAAAAAAAGCAACTATGTGAAGCGTTTTGAAGAGAGAGAGAGAGAATAGAGAGGGCTGAAAGATGGAGGAGGGGGTGGAGGGAGAAGAGACGTGGGGTGTTTTTTTTTTTTTGGAGAGGAATGTGTTGCTGCAGCAGAGCCAACCAGCCACAGCAGTGTGTTGTACCAGCCAGTCCCACAGCCCTGCACAGCCCAGATAAAGCTCAGCACTGTCGGGCTGCTGCTGGATAAGATACTTAGGTACCAGACCAGGCTGGTGGTGGGGGGGGGGGGGGGGCTGGAAAACCACCCTAACGCCTAACAGAGCATTGCTATGGAACAGTTCTTCCACACCCGGGATCATGTGCAGCGACGGCATCTTTAACACCATATTTTTATACAATATCTGTGCTGTTCAACTAAGGTGTGGTTAAACACTTGGTGAAGGTTAAGGGTTATTTATTTTATTTAAGAAATAACAAACATCATTGGATTGTGAGAAGCAGACGAGAGAGCCTGAGAGAAAAGCTGCACACTGATCCACCACCGACCTCCACACCCTTACTTTCTGCTTTGCTACATTTGAGAACACACCTCTCCCTCCGTTGGCACAGGGCGGATATCATGCGCCGCAGAACTGTGCAATATGAATGTAATGCCTAGGGATTATTAAACTGTGCAAAAGGGCAAAATATTGCATGGAACGTTTTTTTTAAGTTAGGCTGAGGCATATCCTAAAAGATCAGATATGGTGAGGACTGATGGGAAAAGCTCTGCAACTAGCCCTCGACAGTGTGCTGTCTGCTTCTTTTTGGGCCTCTACTGTAGACAGTAGAACATTCATTTTGTTCTTCCATTAACAGAGCAGAGGTGTTGGGAGTGTAACTGCATCATCCCCTGGTTTGAGTCCAGACAGGGTTCTTTGTCCGGCATCGAACCCAATCGGTACCGCTCGATTTGAGCTTGTAGCGTGTAGCTTGTCCTATCTTAATTTTCGAAGTTGGGATCTCAGATCTGCTATCTTATCGTAACTTAAGAAATACTAGACTGTGAATTTGAGTCCTCAAAGGCACTCGTTGTGTCCTGTCTGCGTCTTTGATGAGAATGTAGGCCAGTCGAGATGGACAAGCCTTGACAGCTCTCACTTGCTATTAGCTAGCTAGCTAGCTAGCTTTCAGGGACAAAAGAAGAGGGCGTTCAATTTCAGCTACGAGAAGTCGGCGGCTCTAGTCGTGTTGCTGAGGAGAGGAAACACCACCTTATAGGGAAGTTTTCTCCTCAATTAACCTACTCCAGAGACTGACGTAGCAATTTGATCACATTTTTAAAAGAATCATCGTGCCAGTCGATATATACCCATTAATACATTCTGTAGGAAATTGAAACCATCATCCCTTGGTTTGAGGAGCCTTTCAATAATTATGCTTCAATATTTCGATGGCCATTGTCACTGCCATACAGACATAACAACTGTTATTTTAAATTATGGACAGGGTGTCCTTAATTCAGGCCACGCCATTCTAACTTACCTATTAACAGCTGATAATATCTGTAATAGTTACATTGTTGTCCTAAAATAAGACGTTGTTCCCAAAAGCAGTTAGGAGACCGATTTCTGAAACACTTAAAATCCTAAATGTCACCCTGAACTGAGATAAGATAGGAGCTATTTGTTGGCTTTATTTGACCCATTACTGACCTTTAGCTTTCATTGGCTTGACCCCTCATCACATCCTTTTGAAAATATGTTTGCATTAAGGCGGATGCAAACATGCACTGATTCACATTTTATTTTGATGTCATAACACAACATGAGAGCTCAGGTCAGCCAGGCCCTCGGCCTCACAGTGTTAGTATTCAGGAAGTGTGGGCTGAGCCATCTTACCGGCAGAGTAAGCACACTTATCTCACTGCAGGGGCCGGTCAACTGAACACGACTTTTTAAACAGGGAATCAATAATCATAATATTTCTTTGCAAACAGGGGGCAGGGAAGCGTTTCCTCCTGCGTCTCCTTGAACACCTCCTCCCTTTCATGCAGTGACATTCAGGTCCTGCCACTCTCTTCCCTGCAGTGTGGGCTCCCCTATACAGGGTGCAGTGTTTCCAGGCCCCTCACGTACAGGGCTGCAGTGTGCCGCTCACATGCAAACTCCCCGACGAGTGTATCATTTGCCAGTCATGTCCAATTCGGATCGAGTCAGTCTCCTGCTGACTTCCTGTCTGGGCTCGTTGATGAATGATGGGAAAACAGATCTGGTACAGTACGATCACAAGACCCGCATGCTGGAGCCAACAGCCGGTGAGAGACGCTGAAGGATGACTCGGCTCTTTTGGACTAAAAGCAGCAACGTTTTGGGCTTGGATCCGTATCATTTGCTCACAAAGTACTCTTCATCATTGTTCAGTGTTTCCCTCACATTTGTATTCACGTCATTGTGGAAAATACGCATACAGAAACACGGTGAGCCTCTAGAGGTAATTAAAGGCCGATATCGAAATTCCAATAAATACATCAGACAGACAAACGTTTTGTTTCAACTGATGAAACTTGCTCAACTGCCAATGAGGACTGTGTGATGTGGTAGAAAGCTCCAGAATTAAAGACGCTAATGGATCTTCAATTGAGGTTTGTTTTGCCAACATGGCAACCACAACAAATGGGGAAAACAAGGCAGGAGCTGATGTTACTGGTCGTTGAGTTCACTGAATCCCCCACCAGCAGAATGAGACCTGAAGCAACCACAGGTCCAAGTTTGATGATCTGGTTTGATCCAAGGGGCAATCTTTTTGATCTTAGTTAGTTGAAGTTGCGATATTACTCATTATCATTTTGATAACAAGTCCCTCTATTATAAGTAGGCTTGGGCATTGTGATGAGATATTTAGCGGCCACAATAATAGTCCTCAGGTGTCTACGATAGCAGAGTAATATTCAATTATGCCTACATTTTATGCTACACCGCATTGTTGTAGCATGTTAAAAAAAAGTGTCTGATTTGGTGTTACTGTGGTTATATAAAAATGTAAGTTATGGTGCTGTTAGATCGCTGCTAGGCCGTCCCGTTAATACAGGTGAGTGCCAGAAACACCACATATCTCGGCTCCCATGTTAAAAATCACGCAGGCCGATTCATCCAAAGAGTTTGTTTCAACTCAACTTAACAGTGAAAAGCAAGTTGTGAAAGCATCCCAAATCAAATAATCTTAAATACTAATATCCAGACTGTCGCTGCTGTTGACTCCTTTGAACCTTTCCTTGTCGGCAGTAACTGACCAATTCTAACAGATTGAAAATAAATGAACCCCATCCATGTTAAAGAGCCCACTCCTTTAATTCCATCATTAAACACAACATCATGATTTAATAAGCGAAATATGAAGTCATTTTCAGAGCACATTGAGAGAACAAACCCTTTTGATTTTGAAGACCTCGTGACCTTTTTTCTAACACGACCCTCAGAGCCCCCGGCCGATAAGGCCCCTGAAAAATAGAAGAACTCATCATTATGTCGAGGCTCTTGGAACCACTGGCAGGTTCTTTACACTTTGAATCGTGTTAATGAAAGCGGTATATATGCACTAATTGGAAAACGTATACATATGTATGCTGCTCTTCTACTTGGTGAGCAGGTCCGCGCAACGCAGCAGACCTGCAGCAACATGCTCCCAAAAGCTCCTCAGTACAGTAACTACATGTTCACGGGACCAAAGCTCCACTGTCCACCCGCTGCAACCTTCAGATTGCCATGGGGGAACATGTACTGCTGTGGTTTACAAAGACTCATTGGGGGTCTGGATTCTGGAGAACCAGCACTGGAGCAAAACCATGTAGATGGGGGCAGCAGGAAAACTATATCTTAGTGTGGCGTTTGTGACCCGGTCCGCCATGTTGGAAACAGTCGAACCAGAACCAAAAGCTCAACGGTAACATGTGGGGAGAGGAGTAGGCAATGCACGGACAGAATCTTTGTTTCATATTTCATCCGCGCTGCCTCGTTTGACAGATGGATCAGAGTTAACGAGCACTGATTGACAGCAGTGTCGAGAGGCCCCTGTGCTCTGATTGGTTGTAAGGAGCCTGACGTTGTCACAGGTTGTCTGTCTCGCGACGCACCGGGCAGGAGAGTTTGAGCAAATGTGACATCAAGTCATTTCCCATTAAAGTCGGCAACTGTGGCTTTAAATGCCCGATGCTTTGTTTACAGCTACGCCAAGTCAAGGAGGCGTTCGGTTTTCCCGGTGAAATAATAGCGAAGACGCTCCCGCTCTGGATCGTTCTCATTTTTCCTGGCAGCTTTGTCGGAGCACAAACACAAAGTGGGTCACATCTCTGCAATGCTTTTTCTGAAATCATCTTGAAAATAGCTAAATAAGTAGCCACGTCCTCACTGCACCATTGTGCCACATGCCCCCTGTGCGTGGCTCTCTGTAACGTGATGGTGCTTTGACTTCCTTACTGGGAATCGACCAATTGCACACACCAAAGAATCGGCACCCTTTTTTTTTCTCATAAAAACGCGTCACAGCCATTCAAGGTAGAGGTGCAACAAACAAGACAGTACATCCATCAGAGCTCATTATCCCACAATGCTTTTAATCACGAGGCTGACAAAGTGGAACTCATTAGCATGCTTTATTTGATACTAATTCACTCGGTGGAGACGAGGAGCTCCAGATCTGCCGCCGTAGAGGAGCTGTTGGCTGCGCCACATAAGAAGGAGTTGTTCTTTTCTTTTTGGAAGAGCAAAAAAGGGAAGGAGGTACGTGCGCGAACACTCATTAGGGAGAGCCATATGGTGGTAGGAAGAGGAAGAGGAGGAGAGGGGTAAGAAGAAGAAGAAAAAAAAACGGGGAGATGGAGGGACGGGAGAGCGAAAGCGGCGCGGCGCTTCGTCTGCGTCTGCCGGGACACGTCCGCCATTGTCGAGATTTGTTTACAGCGATTTTGGACGCATCCACCAAAACTGCCGGTCACATCGCTTTCTCCTCCTCTATCAGTGTTTTACTTTTTCGGGTGTTGATTTTTTTTTTTTCTTCAGTTGACTGAAAATCACTCCGCCAGAAACATACAGAAATATATCAATAAACCTCCCAATGTTACCACAACAGACCTGTGGAGGGGGAAGGATGGAGTGCTGGGAGAGAGAAAGGGTGTCATTGTGACGAGAGGGAGAGTTATGATAATGGGGGTCGGATCTCCTCCTACGCGGCCTGATGGCATCTGCTCCCTCCACTGATCAACAAATTATACATGAAATCAATTCCTGCACCTCCTGGAGGACTCCTCCCTCCCTCCTCCTCCATCCCTTACCTCCTCTCTCTCCTCCTTTGGCTCTCTCTACTTTCTGCTTTGTCTTCATTCCTCCTCCTTTATCCAGCGTCCTCCCCCCACGTCGCCTCCTCCCCCCCTGGCTTTGTCCTCTCATCGTCTCCTCTCTTTTCCCTCTCACCCTCTCACTTGACAAACAAGTAGGAGAAGTTTGTATGTGTGTAGCCAGAGGGAGTGGAGCACAACCCTCCTCCGTCCTCCTCCTCTACCTTCCCATCGCTCCCTCTTTTCTTCTCTCCGTCCCGCCTAACCCTGCCTCTGTTCTGGCCGTCTGAGAGGGCACGCTTCAGCACATCCAATTCCCCCACCTGTCAATCATCCACCGCACAGTGAGAGGGAGGAATACTACACAAGGCAATGCTCTCACTTATAACATTCATATACAAGTAAACCTTGAAACGAGGAAGGCACTCGCAGATGGCAAACTAGTACAAAATGTCAAACGCGCCATAATGTTTCATTTGTACCTTTCATTCAACTCACTTGTTTATTGTTTTCATGACATGTCTCAAAACCCTGGCGATGAGGTCGATCTCTGGTAGATAATAACGAGAATAAATATGAAACTAAATCTGTATCATACCCTCGAAACTAAAATGAAATCGAGTTTTGAGTTGAAACTAATATTGCTGAGCTATTAAAAAGATATTTAGCCAAGGCTTTGATCCCTGCACGTTCTCCACGCAGCGAGTCTGAGTAACGCAGACTGTACTGGTGTCTGTACACCACTTCTCCAAATTAGCCTCCCCGCTGATAATCGATGGCAGCACCTCCGCCTCTAAAGCGACTGCCGTCACAAAGAAGCAGCTGTAGGTTGCTACTGGCGACGAGTACGACAACCACCACCACAGACATTAGAAAACCTCCCAATCAATATGGAGAAATAAAAGAGAACCCGGATCCGAAAATGGGCGCGAGGATAATTAGACCCCAGCGGACGCAGATATGCACCGGCAGCATGAGCAGCACGATGCTCCACCAATTAACAGACAGCAATACACACTTCATAGTTCAAACACTCACACACAGACCTGAGACCTGAGACTTCGGTCAATATTGGGAATTATTCATTGACTTTTTTTTTTTCTTCTTCTTCTTCTTTTTTTTTTTTTTTTGTACATATTAAAGTGAAATTCATCATATCTGGGACACTTTTAGAACAGGAGGAAGTGGCTTTATGAAGAACGTTGTGCTCCGCCGTAAAGGAAAAGGGTGCGCTGGATTCATAACACAAGACAGAATGCGGCGCAACCACGGTTTTACCTCCATTATCTTGGAAGCCCAAATTGTAATTGAAAATAAAATGAATCGACTTAACCCTAACCTGATTACGTAGATTAGGTAAGGGGGCCAAAGTCTGGTCCCGCGTTCTGGACCTCTGAAGACCTCTACGCATATACACACATAGTGGAACCTAGCCATTACTCCGGGAGTCTGCAGGCCAGTCACAATGTGTTTCAACAGGAACCAGCTTTCAATCGACTTTCCTTTGTTTACATCCATTCACAGTCATATAAAAATCCTCACTTCATACAATATCTGTTAGCACGGATGAGCGAGGGCCAAAGGTCAGGTTAATGTTACAGAGCCAGTGTAACAATGAAGTGCGTCAGACTTTAATGTACCCTGAGTATCGGCACTGGACGTGAATGTGAGTGGTGGAATTGTGAAATAACAATATCAACAATAACAATATATCCAGTCCAGTCAACTGAAGTGAAAGATAAAAAACGATAAACATCAGCAAACACGGCATCCTGCTTACCACAGAGAGACTGCGTGATGAGAGAATGATGAGGAGTTTATTAGTTTAATCTCAACGCCACGCAGCACCATGAGAGGTTTACCTCAAAGGATGCACACGCGACATTAATATCCCTCCATGTAAAAACATTCTGCGTTTTTTCCACGACAGGTAACCGGAGCTCCTGATCCACGCGCGTTCACGTCAGTCTTAATGAGACCCCCCCCCCCCCCCCCGCGGTGCACAGCGGCGGCGTCCGTGAGTGCGGGATGTAGATAAACGAGGTGAACAGGGGGGGGGCTGGCGAAAGGCACCGCGTGCGAATCGTGTCGCGCTGCACTTCGGCATCGAGAGCCTTCACAACGCTTCTCCAGGGAGGAGGGGGGGGGGGGTAGATGAAATGAAAGCCCACATTACTGGCGGGCGGTGGATCTGGAAAGTTATAAGAGGTGGGGGAGTGAAACCGGCTGATTTGACTGAAGGCTCTCCATTTCTCAAGGCTATGCCTGCGGTTATCCCCCCGCCCCACCCCCCTCCACCCCTCCGACTCACAGCGGGGATATACTTTAAATCACTTTGTCCTCTACCTAGAAAAAACTTTCTGACAGGTCGTTCTGTGGACCGCACCAAATCTGATTCTTCCCGCTAAAGAGCCAAAATATATTCTTCTCCGTCCCGTTGACTTTGTAGGTTTAGGACACCGAGGGCTTCAAGTAGAAAGACACCAGGGTAGAAACCCACCAGGGGACAAATGGAGCTTTTACTTTCAAGAGAAACGCCTGCACAGCGATGACGCTTGCAGGCATTTTATCCCTCAACATTGTAGCATGGTCAGTCGGATGGTACCTCAGACAAGTGTGTGTGTGTGTGTGTGTGTGTTTAGATAAATAGCTGGCACCTCTACACCACTGTCAAGCTTTGCCTGCAAGCCGTTATCTTCAAAGTGACACAGCGATGCTCCAGGGCCGCAGTGTCCCGTCGCCCGACCTGTGAAGGACTGACTGCACAGACACACTGCAGAGAGGCTGCTGCTTCCTGTGAAGTCCGGCCACAAGACAGAGCAAGCGCTAAACCATCAGCCGTCGGGATGACAAAATAATTTAAATCAAAACATTTGGATTTGGAAAAAAAGACACGAGATGTCGGTTGTTGTTCTTGAGGTTACAAGAACAACAACAACCGACAACAAAAAATGAACAAGATGCACCAACAGTCCCCAGGAACACAACAGCTTCGAACCAACCCTTTTTCCTGACTACGGCCTCTTGGTGTCCTGCAGATGGTGACAGCTGTTTTTTCTTGACACACTAAAAAGTATGATCCCAAAATACCGGAGACGCGACTGGACTCGCCGAATACTGACGCCTGGCCGGGAGTGTTGGCGTCAACGGGCGGCCCCCAGCACGTCAATCTACGGCGCTCCACGATGGTGGCGGCGACCGCGTGGTTAATGTTGGGAATTCAAGTAAAACTTTGTGCTCAGGTTTAGGCAACAAAACCAATACTTACCGTAGAGCACAGACCCAACGGCCGTCCACATGTACACCTAGTGCTACGGTTCAACTGAGGCCCTCAATGTAGGCGGGATTTCTTCGCTGATCGTCATAGCGACGCCACATGAAACTGCCATGCGACACAAACACAATGTGGCAACGGAAGACCACGGCGGGGTTCGGCAGGCTGTTTTAATAAATCTGGGTTGAACTACAGCTTGGCTATTTGGATCTCGATCCTCTCTGGCCAATCACCTCCCAGTATCGGCTCAGCTGGCTCCATCAAGGGGACCAGGTACCTCACCCCGTTACGACATTTAGTCACAAGCTCTTTTTAATACTCTTCATTGGTTAAATATGTGTAAAACCCACAGACAGACATAAGCAGTGACCAATAGCATTGATTTATGAGGGGAAAAAAACATGAAATATGGAGTCACAAGGTTTCCGCCCGACAGCGTATAGATATGTAACAATGCCTCAATCCGCTGAAGATTTGATTTCAAAACACAACAGACTAAATTCCTCTTTGGATCGAGGCGCTGAGCTGTTGATTTTGCCTCTTTCATGTTGCTTTTTTCGCTCCCTGATTGAATCAATGTTTTATGCTTTGTTATGTATTCCGACTGTGAGCGCACTGCGTCCAATTCTTCACAGCCTGCAGTGTCAGTGAAGTGTGTTGAAGCTCAGAGACAGGGCAGCTGTCTCCCACTTGTTGTTGGGACTCGGAGCTGGACTGTGTGGTCACTAGGTGGATGTGTGTGTGGGGGGGGGGGGGGTTGCCTCCCCTCGGCACCGAGTTGCATCAGCTAATCTTGTGAATAATGCAGAATCATGAATAAACATGGATCAATGCAGTGCAATACTGTAAAGGAGACCTGCCTTTACCTCCCCGCCCCCTTTCTTCTCTTTTAAACCCCTGCCTCCAGTTCTTCAGTCCACTCCCTCTATCTCTTTTCTCCCCCCCCACACACAAAAAAAACACTCTTTCTTTCCTCCTTTTCCCTCCCTGCCAAAATACACTCCCACTACGCCCCCACCCCCTCCCTCTCCTCTGTCACTCTCTCTCCTCCCTTTTCTTTTCCTCTCTGGCCACAGCAGTGACAGACATTGTAGTACCGTAGTGTTGCCGTGTCTCGGTGCGGACGAGTCAGGCCCGGCCTTCACTCTCGGCTCAATGGCTGCCCGGGTTTCCTCAAAGGCAGCCATCGAGCCAGCACAAAGCCTGCCCACTGGGAATAGACCCACAAAAGAGAAAAAAGGGGGCTGCTCGCCTCCTTTGCTCCGCTACGTCTGAAGCGGCCTGCCTCCACCACCTCCTATAAATAATACAACGCCGCCTCGACAAAAAGAAACCCTGTCCATGCTCCCGCAAGCCCCTGCTCCCATCTCTCTTTTATTCCCCCCCCCCCCCCCCCTCCCTCTATCCTTCCCCCAGTTCCCCTTCTCCTCACCCCTCTTACTTCTGATTTTAAATCCATCCAGTCAAATGTTACATTAAATAATGTACACGTCTCTGTGCTCGATGTGCTCATTATACTTTGCAGCCTCTTATTTTATAACATCTCATCTCATGGAGCCGTGCGCCTGCACAAGCATCCGCAAGGGGTTTTAAAATGGTGAGGTTTTGAGTGAAGCTGCTGGTGTTTTCTTTGGAGAAATGGCCTGAAAGTTGAGAGGTGAGAGTTTTGGAAATGAACGTTTCCATATAGTTTTGGCTGTTGTTACGAGCGGCCTCTGTTTACTTCAATTCCCTAAGACTGTTGTGCGTTTTGATGGGTTTTTTTTCTTCAAGGATTCAAGGAAACACAGGCCGAATAATGAAAACGTTTTTTTTTAACAGCCTTCCAGAAAGAGGAACTTTTCCAAATGTTGCATAATAGTTTACTATAGGGTTTGCTGAGCTCTCACCACCAATACATGAGACGTACAAAATATATAAGATAAGCTATGTGTAGTTTTGCCAGGTGATGTTCGTCAGCCTAATTTAGCTCGACATTACAACACGGCCCATCCACGTGGCAGAATTGACACATATAATGAGAGCAGTGATGGTGGTAGTAGCAGAAATAGATAGGTAATAAAAGCAGTGCTTAAAATAGAAACATGACGAATAATAATTATAATATTACCTGGCAAGTAATGTGTTGGCACTTCATGTTAGCCAGCTCAGTGAATGTCAAGCAGCAACATACCAAGTGGTTCTCTAACTCATTGCAACTATAAACACTTGGGAGGAAATCCAGTTCAAACATGTGCACGAGGGATGCTTGTGGGAACGCACGAGTGTGTGTGTGTGAGTGTGTGTGTGTGTGTGTGCATGTGTCAGTGTATTAATGTGAATGTGTGCACAGGGATTAGGCCGCTATCAGTGAAGCTCTCCCAGCCTGTCAGGCTTTAGAACGGCCCGGACAAAGAGGCTGATTTCAATGTAAATGCAGCAGCTGAGAGGACACAGCTCTCTCAGTGGGGTGACTTCCACCCTCCACACACACACACACACACACAGCATGTAGATTTGGTAGAGAGAGATGAAATGCTGAGGAGCGTCGCACAAACTTGGAGATTGCTCGTAGCCGAGATGATTTTGCAGCTGTCAGTAATTGCAGACGCACTCTGCTCCCCAGCGCTGTGCTGCGGCCCTGTGCTGGTCCTCACAATCCAGAGTCCATCATTAGGACAGCCATTATCCCCGTGGCTGGCCTCTGCACCTCTTATTACATGCAAATAGTGCAGCTTTATCCGAGTGGTGAATGAGACCCCGGCCTCTAAAGAATGGGACACCCTCCTCGCCCACTCAAAGCCATTCCTCCATCTATTACTGCATTCTGTGCTTCAGTGCACACGGCACAGATCTCATGGCGTCCTCGGTGTTGAAAGGTTGAGAGAGCTGTCAATGAGACTACTTGATGAACTGAACAGCTAATGGTCAAACTGAAGCCCACTGTGCATTACAATAGTGTTTTCAAACACTTTATGGTCTATTTCTATCTTCTTTCTTTTCAAAGCTTATTTGACTTTTTGGATGTTGAAGTGGCGAGTTTTTGAATTTTGTATTTATTGCGAAGATTTATTGTCCTTTTCTTGACAGAAACGGGCTCCCATGTTTCACAGTCCAATGAGTTACAAAAAAAATGGAGACTTGTCTTTTGCTCTTTTCTGTAGTGTTGAGAAGTAGAACTCGACCCTCCTCGGGCACTATTTTTTAACACTTATTCAGTCCTTGCCAAGACATAAAAGTAGTTTCTATGACTCCCTTGGAAAAGATAAAAGCTTTACGGAAGAAAGTTTGAAGTTATATCCATGAAGAAATGTTTGTTAACATCCCCGACTGTCAATAGGAAACATCTTGGATGGTTTTGGGTCCCATCTTAATGATGACGTGGCAAAACAGTGTCTTGAGTACAAAGAAATCCTACATTACATTAACAAATCCTATGAAAGCTAATACAAGATCATTCAATGACGACAGGTAACGCCAGCTGTTCAATATGAATCTATGTGCTCTCCATCATATCTATAAAATCAGCTGTGGTACCTACAGCCCGTGGATCTAAAATGAGATTCAGAGTATTCAGGGTACACATCTAAACCCGCCTGTACTGGGATCAGACTGCAATTATGGACGCAGTTGCTGCCCACAATATTACAAGAATGGTTGAACCATTGATATTTTAGCGTGGTATGAAACACTTAAGTGCATTTTGCCATTGGAGAGCCCGTCACATGTGTTAAGAGGTACTGTGGTTATGTGCTTGTGGAGGACAGGTCCCCAATAGCAACAGAATAAGTGCATACAAACCACGTCTTGTAAATTCAGAAACACATCCTTTCTTCTTTTTCACGGTCAGAATGTGATGCAAGACACCGTTAGCCCACACTATACTATGCAGAGACAAAGCTACTCATTGGGAAAATGAATATAAAATGAAGCTAAAATGTAGATATAGCTACACCACACTTCAGACTGAACGCCACTCTAGCTAGAATTCAAGATGTATAGATGTATAAGACCCAAGAAAAAGCAGTAATCATCTTCCCTTGTACCCGTCTTCCCCACGAAGAACATTAGAGTTTCACCTCATGTATCCCTGTGCTTTATTTCCCGTGAGAGTGTGCATACTGTTGGTCTCTTCTTCTCGCATGCTAATGAGCACGTACCTGTCAGGCAATCGTGTGCAGGATGCTGCCTCAGGTCAGTGCTTGCTGCCAGAGGATGCCTTGCCATGGCTGTTCCTTCGTGCACACACCTGTATGCTGTCCCCGCTCTCTGTCTGCAGCTTGACATTTGGTACGGTGAAGATAGAAGACACTGCGGGGGAGGAGGAGAGGGGGGGGGGGGGGGGGACGCCGGCAGATTAGACAGCAAGAAGAACGTTTCAGAATGAGTTGTTAAAGACAGAAATGGTTATTACATGAATATTTAGTTGGCAGCGTGAGTCTTTTTTAAATGTTGTGGTCAATGGTAGGAGTCTCTTTAGAAGGTATTTTAAGTTGCGACGTGTGACATTTTAACACTTTTTTATATTGGAATATTTTTGGAACATGAGCATAGGCTCTCACCGGCAACATGGCCGCTAAACATATTGCACAGGAAGTTGGATGGAAAATACTATACGCGATACTATACGTGACCCTTGAGTGTGAAATGTTTTAAAGAAAGAAGGTCATTTTATATATATATTACCCCTTTTCAGTGCAGGAACCTGTGGCTTCCCGTGACCTGAAATATCCCATAATCCTTTGTGGCTTTGGGACCAGGCTCTTCCATGCCGTTCTATCATTTCTATGCACTTGAAAATGCTAACATAAGTGCAACGCTGTTTCTGCTATCGTGTTTGTTGAGGTCGTAAAGGACATAACGTCAAGCAGCAGATAACTTCTATTAGCTGTGTGCTAATGTTGTTGGCAAACTAGCATTAGCACGGGCATACATTATTACATCCATTCTTCCCTTCTAGTTGACGGGTTGACGTTGTCATTAGCATGCTAATGACATTAGCATAGCTTGCTGATGTAAAAAAAACTCACGAGTTTAGAACAGAGTGTGGAACAAAAGCTACGAAAAATGAGGTGCCGTAATTTGTAGATATCCCTCGAAACGATTTCCTTTGGTTTCCAAGTAATCGTGAACGAGGAAGTATGAAGACCGCTCAATCACACAGGATGAGTCCAACACACTGCGATCTTTTCAGTTTTTTTCACGTATGTTTTCACAATTATGGCACTCATCATTTGAACCCAAACAACAATCTTTTCCTAAACCTTACTAAGTAGTTCTGTTGACTGAACCTAACTGAGTTTCCTGCGGAGAAGGACGTATTTTTTTTAAATATTCGTATTCATGTAATCAGCGGAATGTGACGCGTGTTACTGGAATTCACAGGAAAAAAACAGGAAACACGAGTAACTATTAATAAAAAACTGGGCGAGAATACATCGTTGTGTTATGTTACCTAACTTAGAGGTTATTTCAATGAACATCCTTACGAGAAAGCGTAATCAACACATGCTTTTCAACCATAACAGACGTAATCACATGTGTGATGTAACACCATGGGTCCTCTGCGATGGAGGAGTCCGAGCCTGGAGCTCTGCAGCGGGACGCTATGGCCTTGGGGAGGCGTGCCTCGCAGATTAAAAAAAAAAAAAAACATGAGGCAAAGGCCCATGTCGGTATCGTAGAATCTAAAGCTATCCAGCTAGCCGAGCTGACGGTGTCTCAAAGTTGCCAACAAAGTCGTTAAAACTGTTGGCCACAACATTGTGACATTTTCCTAAGTTTTAAAGTTCAGGATACTATGAAATCGTAATACAGTCTGAGGAAAATACCCACTGCTGTACTCCATTGGATCATCATCGTGGTTCTGCTTATATTCTGGGTAATAATAGAGATACAAAGTTGTTTATTTAGCACTAATTCCTATTGGGGGCAAATGGATTTAAATACTGGCTCCATATGGAAGGAGCACATCCTCCTAAGTAGGAAATAAAGGCAGCAACGGACGGACATCTGCTCTATCTGAGCACTTTCTTTCCTTTCACTTCCAGATCTATATAAGTCCAGAGAGACGGGAGCTTTTTCTTTCCCCCCTCAAGTCCTTTGCTCACTTCTTGTTCTGCCAGACACCCACGCACTCACTGAAATCAAATTAAAAATGTCACAATCCAATCCACACAGTAACAGCAACCTCAGGAGCTCTTATTGTCTCAATAATTCTGCCATTGTCCATGGTAATCTGTCTGGGTATTGTCTGGATAAACCCATAACACACAGGACAATAGAGTGCACAGTTGGCCGTAGAGAACATACGCCTCATCCCCCGCAGGGAGAACATGGGACGTTCATTTGAGAGGTTCATCACTTTCTCCACCATCTCTGACATGTTTTTTCTTGGCTAGTGCATCCTCCGCGGTTACTTGCAGTACTGGGTGTTGTGAGCGGTACGGCACGCTCCCACTGGGCTGCTCCCAGTGGGCTGCTCCCAGTGGCTCCAGTCTCTCCTGGCGGAGGAACATAATTACCATGCTGTGGTTGTAGTCAAACACTCACAGCTGGAGTAATTAGCCACTTCTTTATCTACATTCATTGCTCATTTGCATAATTTTGACACATCCTTCCCCCACAAAACTGAAAGTGGCAAATCCACACACACACACACACACACACACACGCACACACACTTTGTGTTTATCCACTGCTGTCCTCATTTTAGGAAACAGTTTTAATTCACTCCCATTCTTCCGTCAGTCACTCTGCTGCTTTGCCTGTGTCACATGTGTGTGCAGAGAAGAGAGAGAGATAGATAAAGGAAATAGAGAAAGAGAGCAATAAAGAGAGAGAAAGAGAGAGCAATAAAATAGAGAGAGAGAGAGAGAGAGAAATAAAGAGAGAGAGAGAGCGAGCGAGCATGACAAGAATCTAAATGAGCCATATCTCTTCTCTCCCTCTCTTAGTGACCGCGGCTCTCATTCTTTTCAGACATGACAACCTGCTGGGTGCTGATAACAGGATTAATAATGCTGAAAAATCCTAATCGGCTGGAATAATAAAAAAAAATTAAAAAAAACTCTCCATTAAAATTGCCACCATGTCAGGATAACAGCTTAAGGGATTGGTGATGTATGTAGCGTGTCAAATAATATGCACATGTCATCTCTGACATACCTTCATTCAATAACACAATTCTGTGGGATTAATTGAAATACAGCCTCACTGTGAAGCTTTGGCTGTAGCATGAAAACACAAAACAGTATTAATAAAACATCTCTGGGGATGAGACTGATCTCAAAATGGTCACAAATGTGTTTGACATGATCGAGAAATGTCCGAACACATTTTCCAATCAACACTTAAACACCAGTTTTAAAGACACAAATTATATTTCACATACAGATTTTTGACTACAACATTATTTTTTTTAAATATATTTACAGATGCCACAGATGCACGCTCTGTTTAAGTGCTCGTGGAAAACTGGGACATCTGGACTTTTGGAGAAAGCGGGTGTAATTTCAAAGTGGGACAGATGCTTTTTTTTAAAATAGACGTCTGTAGATCAAAACCCTGTTGGAAGTGTGAGATATACGTACACTGAATACACGTTTAATACAACTACCTTTATACATGGTTATGGTAACTGATGAAAAGCCTGGTGAGGTATCACGCAAGAAGACATACAGCTGTTTTAGGAAGTTAGCATCATAACATCCACATCATAACAGAGGATTCTCTGGGTGAACAAACACAACCCGAGGTCGCTGATCGTCTCCTTCGTTACAGAGTCAGAGAGAGAGAGAGAGGAGCAGGAGGAGAGTGAAGGATCCAGAGGGAGAGACTAAACAGAGCAGTCAAAGAGAGACGTACCTGTGTTATTTTAGGAAAGCAAACGGGATCTTTTGCACATTTATAGATATTGTTTGACTCAATGCAATTACATTTTATGACGACGAGTGAGCAATTGCTATTTTTTCAGCTTACTTGCAATTTATTGTCCCGGCCGTGTTTTCTCAAAAATTGCGAATGGTTTTTCATGCCCATACAAAAAAACAGATTATCTCCTCAACCACAAGGGCTATTTGAATAATGGCAACAGTATAATATACAGATAACACTTGTGATATTGGTTAAGATGCTGGTTGAATTGTGTTTGAAGCATGTACAATTGGCTTATATGCGCCCAGGCTTTGCTGTTTAGTTTGGTATGTGGCATCATTATTTTCGTTATTGATTCATGAACACATGAACACATTAACACATGAACGTGAACGCATGAACGACATACTGAGGACCTAGTTTGCACCCCGTGGGCCAGAGAAGGCCAAACTAAATAAATGAATCACATACATTTATAAATGTTTAGCACGTTTTCTCATTTTGAGGCACAATAAGACACAACAATTAAAATCATCAAATTCAATCAATAATAATAATAATTAATATACACAATATTTTTCTACTCTGATATACTATACTTTACTGTTACTATTATCTTTATCTGTACTAATATACACTAGTCTATTGAGTGACCTGTGTGAGCTACAACTAGTTTTTTACCCTAAATCTGTTTTGACAATTTGGCAAAGTTGCATTGTTGAAAGAATGCAGAATGATGTTATGGTCTCCTGTCTGCAGCATAACCATATACAGTATGTACAGTCCGCCATCACTGGATCCCTCTGGAACGTTCAGACAAGCTCGGGCTTGATGAGGACCGGCTTTGTTTTCTGAGCAGATTCATGGACGTTTATTCACGATGATTTCAGAGACAATGATGCACTCAGTTAATGTCACACTGAATCTGAATAAGTTCATCATATCTGCGTGTTTAGATTTGATTTAACCTAACTAAGTAGTTTTGTTTCCTAAACCTAACTAAGTAGTTGTGTTGCCTAAACCTAACAAAGTAGTTGTGTTGCCTAAACCTAACAAAGTAGTTGTGTTGCCTAAACCTAACTAAATAGTTGTGTTGCCTAAACCAAACTAAATAGTTGTGTTGCCTAAACCTAACTAAGTAGTTGTGTTGCCTAAACCTAACTTAGTTATTTTAGTTTCCTAAACCTAACTAAGTAGTTTTGTTTCCTCAACCTAACTAAGTCGTTGTGTTGCCTAAACCTAACTAAGTAGTTGTGTTGCCTAAACCTAACTAAGTAGTCGTGTTGCCTAAACCTAACTAAGTAGTTTTGTTTCCTAAACCTAACTAAGTAGTTTTGTTTCCTAAACCTAACTAAGTAGTTTTGTTTCCTCAACCTAACTAAGTTGTTGTGTTGCCTAAACCTAACTAAGTAGTTGTGTTGCCTAAACCAAACTAAATAGTTGTGTTGCCTAAACCTAACTAAGTAGTTGTGTTGCCTAAACCAAACTAAATAGTTGTGTTGCCTAAACCTAACTAAGTAGTTGTGTTGCCTAAACCAAACTAAGTAGTTGTGTTGCCTAAACCTAACTAAGTAGTTGTGTTGCCTAAACCAAACTAAATAGTTGTGTTGCCTAAACCTAACTAAGTAGTTGTGTTGCCTAAACCAAACTAAATAGTTGTGTTGCCTAAACCTAACTAAGTAGTTGTGTTGCCTAAACCAAACTAAGTAGTTGTGTTGCCTAAACCTAACTAAGTAGTTGTGTTGCCTAAACCTAACTAAGTAGTTTTGTTTCCTCAACCTAACTAAGTCGTTGTGTTGCCTAAACCTAACTAAGTAGTTTTGTTTCCTCAACCTAACTAAGTCGTTGTGTTGCCTAAACCTAACTAAGTAGTTGTGTTGCCTAAACCAAACTAAATAGTTGTGTTGCCTAAACCTAACTAAGTAGTTGTGTTGCCTAAACCAAACTAAGTAGTTGTGTTGCCTAAACCTAACTAAGTAGTTGTGTTGCCTAAACCAAACTAAGTAGTTGTGTTGCCTAAACCTAACTAAGTAGTTGTGTTGCCTAAACCTAACTAAATAGTTGTGTTTCCTAAACCTAACTAAATAGTTGTGTTGCCTAAACCTAACTAAGTAGTTGTGTTGCCTAAACCAAACTAAGTAGTTGTGTTGCCTAAACCTAACTAAATAGTTGTGTTTCCTAAACCTAACTAAATAGTTGTGTTGCCTAAACCTAACTAAGTAGTTGTGTTGCCTAAACCTAACTAAGTAGTTTTGTTGCCCAAACCTAACTAAGTAGTTGTGTTGCCTAAACCTAACTAAGTAGTTGTGTTGCCTAAACCTAACTAAGTTGTGTCCTGTGAAGCACTTATTGTAAGTCGCTTTGGATAAAAGCGTCAGCTAAATGACATGTAATGTAATGTAATGTAATGTAATGAAGGCAGAAGATCATGTAATCGTAAATAATGGTAAATAATAAAATGTGCTTATGATGCCCGACTTTACGTAAAGTCCTGCCAGCAGAAGGGTGGTGTACATGTTGTGTTACGTACTGTCCTGCAGCTCCCAGAGCCGTGGAGGAAGGTTGCTGAAGTACTCGTGGTTCAGCGCCGCCTGGGCCGACAGACGGTTCTTTGGGAAGCACTGGAGGAACCTGGTAGCCAACTCCTCGGCATGGTCCACATAGCCCAACCTGGACACGCACAAACACACATGATCAGGAACGTACACACACACACACACACACACACACACACACACACACACACAGTATATACAGAGATTCATCCGGATCAAACCTAGAGTTACCTATCATTCATTCCTCTGAGAAAGAAACTCACTTTTCCTCCAAGTCACAGAGCTGCTGACAACAAAAAAAACAAGCCTCTAAATTATACTGAAGGTTTGCTGACTCAAGAGGAAAAAACACTTCTTAGATACGCACGTACGCAAGAGTGTATCACACACGCACACACACACACACACGCGCTTACACCTTGCTCCTTTGAGCTCGCCTCACACATGGCGACTGGGTCACCGTGAGAAACACAAAGTGTTCATTAAAGCTTAGTGCACGCCTGTGTGTGTGTGTATGTGTGTGTGTGCGTGTGTGTGTGTGTGTGTGTGTGTGTGTGTGTGTGTGTGTGTGTGCGTGCGTTCGCACTGGGAGTCACTGAACTCCTGAACCAGCCCTGCATCGCAGCGCCGACGGGGAGCAGAGATTGAAAAATAAACGAAGAGCAACAAATTCAGTCAGTAATTAGGCATCCGCTGCATTAAATAAACATGATGTTATTCAGCGCAGCACGCCGGCCCCGCCGCTCGCAGTGCTCAGAGTGCCTCTCATGTTCTGCAAGCTTCTCATGGTTGGCTCTCTAGTCAAGCGCTCTGACAGACACTCCCATGGCTCTCAATGGGGATCTCAGCTCGACTTATCAGCGGAGAGACAGAGGGAGGATGAATCTCTGTTCGACTCGTCAACGCCACTCGGCAAAGAGGCAGAGATAAAGTTAATGAAGTCCATCAGGGCCTCTTCTTGCCTCTGTCTCATACAGATGGATCCTCCCGTGTACTTCCACTGCAAAGTTTAAAGACAAACTAGTCTTTGTGTGAAACTATACTGATGGGGGAGAAGAAGAAAAAAAAAGGCCTCGTGCCTACATCACTGTTTTAATGATATGGGCTTTTAAGGCCAATAGCTGATGCTGGATCTTTGACTTGTAGTTTGAAGCAGTTGATATTTTCAAAGCTGCAGCGGGGTGACTTCAAACACTCATTAGGGCTTTTTAGCACGGAATGGCAGTGAGAGGATCTGGTTTGAATTGACCCCCCCCCCCCCCCCCCCCCCCCCCCCCCAAGCCCTTCCCGCTGCCCCGTCAAGTGGTCAGAGCTACCACACTGTCACTAACTGCACTCTCTGAAGACATATGATGTAACTTTTGGAAGAAGCAGAATGTGTTTTGAAGGATATTTTCAGGGTGTGAAACTGAAAAAAGATTGAGATCACAGTGTAAAAATGAAGCACAAGGAACTAAAGGAATAACACGGTTCCGATAAAGCCGAAGCACGGGGACTTTCACCATGGAGACCGCTGTCTGCGTCTCGTGTAGGACCAAAAGAGAGCGTTGACTTATTTATGTTGGCTACTTAACTTACGTAGGAATCATACTTATCTTACCCCAAAAACACGATGCTGTCCTAAACCGAACCAAGTATTTAGTTGTTTTTTTTGATCAGCCATCAAGCTCAATCAATCCGAGATGCCGTACGTTCTATGAATTGCTGTGATTCCATAATCATAGAAATAACCTCATTTTAAATCCAAATCAATCCATATCTGCTCCGTCACAGTGAATTGAACTTGACAGGCTTTGCTCTATAGTTTCCTCTGCAGGCATCAGGACAAACAGGTAGACATATGTAGGTGTGAAATCCCCTGGATGCGAGCACGCTGGCCTGCGAGGAGTGTCGACGCACAATAGGCGCACATTCCTTCGTGCTACTGCTGTCAGCTCGGCCGAGAGACTAAGTGCACATCTGCGGTGAGCTCGATCGTATCTCCTCCAAACTATCAAACAGCTCCAGGTGATGGCACATTCGTGGCAGAGAGAAGCATTCCTTCTTCAGCGTCGCATGGCGAGGGCTTTTTCATGGTATTCTATCAGAAAAAAAGCCCCCACCCCCACCACCATCACCGCCGCCGCCGCCGCCACAGCAGAACGTGGCAGACCAGTGGCTTAGTGGGAGCAAAGCTGCAGCAGGAGCTTTCATGTCTTTTATCTGGAGACGTCCGATGGAGCGCTTCCACCCCGTCTGACTCATTTAACGATGAGGGTGTGAAGGCGACTTGGAACTGCACGCGGGCAAACAGGCCGCAGCATGCAACTCCATAGTGGTCACACCCTGTATGCAGCGGTGGTCCAACGGTGTGGGTTATTAGAAAGCTGAAACCGACACGTTTGATCGCAGCTTTTTTTTCAAACGTATCAAGTTTTTTCGATGCATAAAGAAATTGCTGTGATTGTGTCTCAGCGAACCACACAGCTGTTACAGTCCACTTTTAAAAGGATGCATATGTTTTACCACGTTCGGTTATGTTCGGGGAAAGTTCAGGGTTGGGGGAGGGAGGGTCACCGTAACAAACGCCTGGTTAAGGTTACGCGTCAAAGTTCAAATCACTCCCATTGTTTCAGCTGGACGAGGAAAAACAGCAAGATTGCTGAGGAGAGGGAGCGCACACACAGAGTGAGTGTCTGGGTTCATATCAAATCCATCGCTGGCTGGCCTGTGATAAAAGGCAGCAGAGAGGAAGTGATGGTCATTAACATTCCACCTCACTTTCTTCACATTTCGATTTCCTCCTGGACTGGGAAGCAAGGGCCAGGAGACTGGGAGGGGAAACTTCCACCACGCTATCCTCTGCTTTTTTATGTGTCATCACATCACATCTTTAAAATGCTGCAGACACAAGAATGAATCGTCTCCAACCTTTTCTATTCACAGCTGTTTTTACATGACAGAAGAGACACGATAACTGAAGAGACTTTTATCTTACAAATGAACTGTTGATAGCTGATTTTCATAAAACATCGAAAGCACACAATTGGATAAAATAATCTTTTCATTTCCCCATAACGACGGGGTACCAGAAAGATGCTCTCTTTCTGTAAACCAAGACAAATACAACAGCCCATCAGGTTCAGCTTCCCACTGAGATGTCACTTTTAAGACATCATGGTCAGAAGCCTGTGGTGTAATGGGGGAATACAGGCGCGGATTAATATAAATCACACATGTGTTTGAAGAGTCCTGCGCGATGAGGGCTCTCGTCAGCGGGGATGGATCCTCGCTTGCTGATTCCAGCTGATTAGAGAGCTGGAGTTTGATCACTTGCTGGTGCTGCTTTATAAAAAAGAAGAAGAAGAAACTACGGGAAAAGAGACAAACTCCCCTTTGCCCTCTGCGGCCTCCCCTCCAGATGTTTGCCTCGGGCACACAGTGGCACACATCTGGGACCAGCCACAACGACTCCTTCCTGTCTACGCGTCTGTTGTCCCGGAGCAGAAACACACACACACACACACACACACACACACACACGAGCGGTTTACTTACTTATTCCACGCTTGTCTGAGCTTCTTAGCGCTGTACACTGTAAAGCGGTCTGTAATGAGAAGAGGACAACAAACCAACAATGAAGACATTTGTCATCTCATCACCAAAGCACATCCATCCTAACATCATTATTTAAAAAACTCACAGTTGCATTGGTTCATATCTTATCACATACCGTACATCTTAAAAGCCCTTATCACTCACTGAGTTTATTACGTGCCTTGCAATTAGCTAGTTTTTTCTAACCGCCGTTAATCAACTAAGTGCCGTGTAAACGTACACTGACTTTACTTTCTGTGGGTTCCAATACTCCAACTGAATTCACACTGCATGTAACCCGTCCTTTATAAGGGTAGTGCCATGGTGTACTCACATTAAAAAGAATAACAAGAGTTTATGGAGCACAGTGAATGTCTCTATTAGTGACGGACATATATTTCTTTTGGAAACATCGTGTGTTACAAGACATTTTGCAGTGTGTATATCATCATCACTATATGAAAATCATGGTGTCGACTCAACCACTGAGTTTGTTTATACAATAAAATAAGTTAAACATTTTGCACATAAATATAGATAAACATATATATATATATATAGTTATGGCAAAATCAATGTTTTGTGAGGTCACAGTGACCTTTGATCTTTGACCATCCTTCAGTTCATCCTTAGGTGCATGTTTGTGCCAAATTTGCTCCAATTCTGCTCCAGTTTAGGGAAACAGTACACTGAGTTTATTCTACTGCGAGTGCGTGAGGCTCCGCCCTCTTCTCTCGGTCTCAGCCAAAACTGCCATGTGGACACACAGGAGGGCTGAGCTGCCAACTGACCGGCCACCACTCAAGCTAGCCAGCCACCCAGCGAGGTAGTCCACCTCCCGACACTGCCAGCCTAATCCCACCAGCCAGCCACCCAACTGTCAGTGGGTCCAGTCATCCAGTTCAGGGCCAGGGCTGGTGTGAACCGGCCTCAGCTCCCTGGATGCCAGAGGTGAAGTAAACAGAGGGACGCTGGGGAGGTGAGAGGGTTTGTAGAGACTGCAGATGGCCTCTTCTTTTTGTAACAGAGACGGTGCATGTTTGTCTTTTTGGACATTATGTAATTACGGTTAACGATTTACCGGGAGGATGTGGATTCTTGTGTCATTAAAAGGGAACTCAACTATACAGACGCATCATTGCAGATCAATCCATATTAGATTATGCCGTTTGGAAACCATCATTACTATAACATGTGCCATGTATGTTGTAGTGTATATGAATGAATACATTTTCATATCCGTACAAACAACTGGAAAGCAAGGTAAAAGATTGTATATATACAATTCAGATTTTCTTGAATTTACATTTTAATGTGGCATGTAAATACAACATGTAGTGTGTCTATGGATGCATTTACACCATTTTATTTCATCAGTTATAAAACATAAACATTCTATTTTCAAGGTCACTGAAACTTCCTTGTTTCCATTTGGAAAGAACTAAGAAGAAGCACGTGGTGTAGAGGTCAGCACTGTTCCTCAGAGCAAGAGGCTCTGGGTTCTCTCCCTCAGGAGGGTTTGATGGAATGTTGATGGACAGAGGATGGTGAGACCGACGGATAGATAGATGGTTAGATGGATGGATGGATGGACAGATAGATGGTTAGATGGATGGATGATGGATGGACAGATAGATGGTTAGACGGATGGATGGATGGATGATGGATGGACAGATAGATGGTTAGATGGATGGATGGATGGATGATGGATGGACATATAGATGGCTAGATAGATGGATGGATGATGGATGGACATATAGATGGATAGATGGATGGATGATGGATGGACATATAGATGGATGGACAGATAGATGGTTAGATGGATGGATGATGGATGGACAGATAGATGGATAGATGGATGGATGGATGATGGATGGACATATAGATGGATAGATGGATGGATGGATGATGGATGGACATATAGATGGATGGACAGATATATGGTTAGATGGATGGATGGATGGATGATGGATGGACATATAGATGGATAGATGGATGAACAGATAGATGGTTAGATGGATGGATGGATGAATGGACAGATAGATGGTTAGATGGATGGACAGATAGATGGTTAGATGGATGGATGATGGATGGACATATAGATGGCTAGATGGATGGATGGACATATAGATGGATGGACAGATAGATGGTTAGATGGATGGATGGATGAATGGATGGACGCACGAATACATGGATGATAGATGGACGCAAGGATAGTTGGATGATGGATGGACATATAGATGGTTAAATGGATGGACGCACGGAGAGATAGATGGACAGATAGATGGTTAGATGATGGATGGATGGATAAAAGGATAGATGGATGGACGGAAGGATGGATGGATAAATGAATATATGGATGATGGAGGGATGGATGGACAGACTGTGACCCATGAACAACTGTGACATGATTGATCCATAATTGGATTTTTGCAAAGAAACACATCTTTAAACTCTTCCGTCAGTTATTATTTTACAATATATGATCATATCTGCGTTGATGCCTCTCTCACAACCTGAAAGCCTCTTGACCACAATGCACTGCACTCATTAATCTCATTGTCTCCCCATCCAGCCTTATTTGAAAAGCCTTGACGTTCTGCTTTCACCTACTGAGGGGAGTTGCATTGTTCATTATTTATCCATCTGGCTTAGACATCCGGATTTTTCAGAACTATGTGATGCACCAATCATAACTTATACAGCAGCCCGATCACTCTGCTGATCACGCGAAAGAACTTTCTGTCTAGTAATCAGGAGCGTTGAAGTCTTTTCACACGACACGACTGACTTGAGTTCTACCACGATGAGGTTCCAAAATACGTTTTCATCATGAAAACACACGCAGGAAGTGACCCGGGCGTGGTCTTGCTTGCTGCAGTCGTCCCCCCGTGTGCTGACACACCTCATTACTATTTCCACAATGTAGATCAAGTCGCCGTGTCAAGTGTTGCATGTATTCACGCAATCGGCCGACAACACATCGCTCACGTGGGTTGGCAACTGATGAGGAGACCCCTGAACCCCCCCCCCCCCCCCCCCCCCCCCCGTATCTCACGCTCCTATTGGCTGTAGCTGCCTGACAGGCTGCTGGATATTTAACATGCTAGAAATCTGGAATGTGTCCGCGGCTCTCGTCTTTGGACAGGTCACACGTGCCTCTAAATCTGGGGATTTTGTCTCGGTGCTCCGGAATCCGAATGGGAGTCGTGTCGTGTGAACCAGGCATTAGCTGGATAAACATGGCAGAGCAGCTCCTGAAGCAGTTCTTACTTTCAGATGATCATACACTACATAAATCGTACTCATTATTTATATGATCTCCCCCTTAATGCCACACACTGGCCCTTTAAATCATTACACTCAAGTATTAAATAGAACTGTGTTCTTTAATCTGGCATTACTTCCCGTTTAGATAAGACTGTAGAATGACGGTCTTTTTCCTCCTGTGTATTACATCCAACTTGATGTTCAGCCAGCTGGATGCTCCTCCGTTTTCTGTACAAAAGCGTGATACTTGAATGGACATTGAGAGCTAATTCTACTCCCTGCTGCAGCAAATAGGCATGACAAAGACTCACTTCCCAGAGGCTATTGGTCCAGAGCAGAATGCAGTGTACAAATTGGACCTACTAGGTGGGGAGGTAAGGCTACATATGGCTGAAAACAGGCAAAGATCCGTGGAACCGTTCCAAAACCGCAAAACTTGTGAAAAAAACAAGTGGCGCCTCCACTCTGAGGTCAAACCACACGCTGCTGTCTGAGATCCAACCTCAAGAGCAACGTTTGGGATGAAACACACGAGAGAGAGAATGTGATGAATCATAACCAGAGGAGTGGTGCAGTCACTCTGTTTTTTTGGA
This sequence comes from Cyclopterus lumpus, assembly GCF_009769545.1. Lineage (NCBI taxonomy): Eukaryota > Metazoa > Chordata > Actinopteri > Perciformes > Cyclopteridae > Cyclopterus > Cyclopterus lumpus. The sequence continues at coordinate 5,731,924 of NC_046990.1, forward strand.
AAAAGTGTGCAGATAACTGCTCAGAGGAGCTCGGTGAGGTGGAAACGGGGAAAGCTTTTCCACACTGACGCAACACTGCCCTCTGCTGCCCTCTGCTGCTCACGGCAGCCTCTGGAACGCAGTGGATCTGTCAATTATGGAACATAACCGTGCTCTATTTACCAGGTTTACAAAGGGCTTTGTTTTCCCAGGTCATTATCACACTTGTATATGAGCCCAAACCTGTCTTTTTTTCTTTTCTAGTACTGTCTATGTGTTGGAGCGCTGACATTGGAACAACTGAACGTCTTTTCCCGTGGCCACTAGCTCCATTACAGCTCAATGAAAAGGGAGGTAAAAATATAAAAATACATCTTTTCATTTTCATATATATATATATATATATATATATATATTTGCATATATATATATATATATATGCCAAACAGGAAGTGGAACCATTTATCGAGTGCTCAAAATCTCCCCCCCCCCTCTAAAAAAAAGCTTTTTTCACATAATTTAAATAAATTAAAAAGAGAAAGATATTTTGCTTTGGTTTAAAATTGTTATTGCATTATATGTATCCACTCATTAATAAACAAAGAGTTATTTGATCAGTTGTATAATTTACTTCTCTCCTCTTCTTTTATTCATATGCTATACTATATGATTTCAAACTCCAGAGTAGCTTTTAATTTACTTGGTCACTCAAACAGTGAAAGTGCGTCTTTGGATCATAAATGTGGTTGACTTTTTTTTTTTTCAACCAATAAGATCATCGCAAAAAAAATAAAACAAATACACACATATATGTATATATCACGTGGCATCACTAAATATTTAAAGCCTGGTCTGTCTTCCTGTGTTTGTTGAAAGTGCAGCCATGACAGCCTCAGATGCAGACATCACATGAACAGATGCAATGCTCAGAGGCTAGAACCAGGCAGAGCTATCCATGTGTGTGTGTGTGTGTGTGTGTGTGTGTGGCGCTTAGACAGCTGTTCCACACAGTGTGTGGGAGGCAAACAAGAGCCGACCGTCGCCATGGCCACAGGATGAGAGAGTGCACTTGGATGTGTTGTGTGTGCATGTGACCACGAGAGTCACCCCAGTGGGTCCCTAATTGGCCACTGGAGATGGGAGGCGGCTCTGTGATGCCTCGCCGCCCCGCGCCATCACTCCGACCCTCTTTATGTCCGTCTTCGCCTGTCCCCTCTCCTCCTCTCCAGCTCTCTCTCTCCCTCCATCAGTGAGCACTAATCTGCAGTCCCTCTATTCATGTTCCCTCTAAAAAGCCCTAATGAGCTCCCAGAGGGCATGGCTGCCCTGGCAGAGCTGCCACCCCCACGCCAAACCCTCCTCCCCTTGCTGCTGCTGTTGCATTTATGGAGTACAGAGAGCTTTTGGTCCACTGTCCCATTAGTGCATGTTGATGGTCAGGTAGTAAGTATGTAAGTATGTGTCCCTGGTAGGTCATTGGCCAATGGCACACCAGCAATACATCTGCAGTATTACGCCTCTGTGCCAGTGATAGCAGGACGGAATTATGTTTTTTGGTTGTCCATGCGTCCATCCATCCATCCATCCATCCATCCATCCTTCCATCTGTCCATCCTTCCATCCTTCCATCCGTCCATCCTTCCATCCTTCCATCCATCCATCCATCCATCCTTCCATCCATCCATCCATCCATCCATCCATCCATCCATCCATCCATCCTTCCATCTGTCCATCCTTCCAGCCATCCATCCATCCATCCATCCTTCCATCTGTCCATCCTTCCATCCATCCATCCATCCATCCATCCATCCATCCTTCCATCCGTCCATCCGTCCATCCGTCCATCCTTCCATCCATCCATCCTTCCATCCTTCCATCCATTCATCCTTCCGTCCATCCTTCCATCTGTCCATCCTTCCATCCATCCATCCATCCATCCATCCATCCTTCCATCCGTCCATCCTTCCATCCGTCCATCCGTCCATCCTTCCATCTGTCCATCCTTCCATCCATCCATCCATCCATCCATCCTTCCATCCTTCCATCCGTCCATCCTTCCATCCATCCATCCATCCATCCTTCCATCCGTCCATCCTTGCATCCTTCCATCCGTCCATCCGTAACTCCTGATGTGGGATTTCTTCAAACTTCGCAACACAATCGCCCACCTGGACTAACGGATGAGCCGATTGGATTTTCGTCGTCAAAGGTCAAAGGTCACCCACCCCGATTCCCATTTTTGGCCAGAACTCCGAAGAATTCCTACGCTAGTTGTGAACATTTCACTCAAATGTCTAACAGAACAACATGACGTGGATGTAAACTGACGCCTAACTGGTTGGCGGAGTTTGGGAATGTTGAAGTGTCCTCTCATCGGCTCTCCAAATGACCTGCTGTCACTTATACAGTGGTTCAATAGATCATGACGTTACCTTTTAGGTTCAAACTAATACAATTTGGTTCTTATACCCATATTTGGTCATATCCATGTCCTTCCTACCATCCAAGACAGTCCAACAATCTTATCAATCATTTACACAGCATTTAGCATGAAAAAAACCACTTCATCATCTAGAAATGTTTAACACGTGCTTATTATTCAGAATATTCAATGTTTCAATTAAAAAGGGGCTTCATGCTAGTAACCCTTTGGTTAACACTGTGTTCTTATTTGGGGGTTAAGTGTCTGGTGAGGTTTTACATGTATTCACTGTATGTCACTTCAGGACAAGGAAGGTCTCACCTGGTTTGAAGTGAGGCAAAGAGTGAACTCCGGGCCAGGTGTCCTCAGATGGGGTGCCGATGACCTGAAACACACACCGAGAATAGAGATGAGAACAAATAAATACTCTTTAGATCGACTGCAGCACTTTTAAGACGAATAAAAACCGCGTTTACCATCTTCTATGTGGATTTCTGGGTCACATTCAATAGCACCGTGATGATGTCAGTACTCACTAAACATGACAACCGTCGTTTGTTAAATAGTGGTTGAAGAATCGGAAGGTTTTCAGATGAGTAAATAGGTGGCAAGTGTGAATGATGTATTATGTATTATAGATATGGTTTCCTAGGCGTTCCATGACGAGCATGAGAGAGGAAGATAAATTCCATTCCCATTGCCTGTGCAATAGTCGTGATTTGTGCAGCGGTTATGGAGAGGTTGGCTGGAGTTCTCATGCACACAGCCGGGGTTTATGATGACAGAACCCGGAGCAACGGACATGCCTTCCACATGATCCATCGCAGCTCAGCAGCATAATAGTTTCCAGATTGCCCCGCTTTGTCTCTGATCTGCAGCAGCGTGGCTGCTCTGGGATCTGCTGTCGGAGCACACACTGCATACAGTGGAAGGTGTGCTGCGGGATCATAGGGATGACTCCATTTCTGACAGGCTCTCTGTCACGTGGCCGACAACAGACAAAGGAGAGGCAAAAGGTTGAGGGATTTAGAAGATGGATGTTTCCATACGCAGAGGAATCCCAGGTCAGAACATGATGTGTGTTTTAACGAGGCGCAACTCAAGTGAAACGGAATGAAAACCGGAGGGATTTACAAAAAAAAAAAGAAAAAAAGAAAAGGTCAGAGGGTAGTTTGCCTTATGCTTGCTCATCATGGGAGTCATAGTTGGGGTAATAACACAACACGGCACTAGAGGGCAGTAAAGCACCACGAGGCCGACCTCAGTGAGGAAGCGCAGTCAGGACAAAGAGTTGCTCAGCTACTGAACTTCATTTTAAAAAAGTCCCATTGTTATAGATCTAACTTGTGTTTAGGGGAAAATATCATGAATTATATGAGCATATGACAAAACATGAAGCCAACCGGTCAAATGATTGAATTACTAAGTTATTAACACTGGTTTCAATGCTTTTTTGGCTTATATAGATGTATTTTTTGGGACTACCTATGGCAGTAATGTTAAACGATCAGATTGAGATGGTATGGGAGTCAATGCAATTCTTTTTTTTAACTGTGTAAAGTCGACCCCAACACAGCATGTTGCTTTTCGTGTTCAGTTTGTATTCGCTTGAAATTACAATAAATAATGAGAAACCAGCATGAAGCTTTGACACATGTTCTCCATATGTAGGAGAGGAGTCATAATGGGAATCCGACCAGATAAAGATGCGACTAGAATTGAAATGTTTTTTTTTGTACAGAGAGGTGAGCGTGTTTCTTTCATTTGATTCTTTTATTTTCTGTATCTATTTGCATGTTTCTTCTGAATTTGCAGCATGCTTGTCTGGCTATTCTGACCCACAATGTGCAGCAGATATATGAGCAAGAGGGTCAAAGTTCAAGGTCCTGTGTTATGAGGAAGTAGGTCCCAATTGAATGCACACTGCATACTACAGTACGCACTTTATACGGGCAGCTGCAGAATGTACTACAAGTAAAGTAAAGTATGCAGTTCCCAAGCGGTGGGGGGAGATTCTCAGATGGGCTTTATTCTAATGAGCCTGCAGGTGACACAGGAAGGGGATCTAATCTAAACGGCTTGTTGAATCACGTTTCCTGATTCAAAGATCTGCCTGGGAAGTCTTACTCCAGACACCCAAAAGGAATATGCACATCGTGTGTCCCTTTTAAGAAACTTTAAACGGGACAATCAGAAGAAACAAACAATCCTGCATCTGGTGTGGAGATCAAGGCTCTCCATTGTTTCTTCATGTCCCGTGTTGTGCTCAGTGCTCAGTACGGTCCCCTCATGAGCCGCTCTTCTCAGGATACCTGCCACTCCATCCACCGTCAGCATAACCAGGAGGAGAGACCTCCGTGTGTACCATGCCTGCACCTCCCCCGACAGCAGAGGAGGCTCAACGTAACGTCACAGTATACGGTTCCACAGACAATTTTAAATAAACTTTATTGAAGCAAATATGAAAGTACGCTTGCAGGTAACAAACAATTCCAGGGTGACGATGCTGATGAATAGTTTGATTCAGTTTGTTAAAGAAAAAGCTGAACGGGCTAAATGACCTCCAGTGTCGATGTACTGTTGGACACGAACAGTCAGCTCAGAAACGTCTGGAACAAACCTCGTTTGGACATTGGAAACAAGGGGAAACTCTTCAGATTTCACAACATCTGGTTCCAGATGTTGTGGAGTACTACGTCATATGTGGAATGAACGTTAAGCATTGAGTCTGTTCTGTCTCCAGTTCTGTGACGTCTCCCTCAAGTGATGTCACATGACCCTCCGCGTCAGATTTGGACCGAGCAGTGAGGGCGTGTCCGTTTCCTCTCACTACATGTGCATAGTGTCTTATTAAATTAAATACATGTTTGGGTATTTCGTACACAACAAAACCACATGCTTAGGTTTAGGGAAATAATATTGTGGTTACGGTTCCAATAAGTACATTTGTTAGGTAAAATATTGATGCTCGCTATGTAAGCGGCGTTAGTAAATTCTGTAAGTTACTTGCGTGAGAGCATGGAGGGTGTGCGAGACCACAACCACGGATCAGAGGGGAGAAAGTCCTGCCTCAGAGGCATTCCTGTGAGGTCACAGGTCGTGACCCCCCCCCCCCGAGCTCTGTATGCACATTCTGCCAGACATACATATTCTGCCACAAATGATGTCACAGACCACCCGGCCAGTCAGACACAAACAAATAGAATGTCTGACCTTCACACGGGAACCCCCCCCCCAATTATATGCGTGTTGCCAGAGCGAGAATGAAGAGATTAGAGTGGTCTGTGTCGTCCATGGTGTATGAGGTACTTCTCCATAGTCAGTGAATTAGCTCCAGTAGATGATGGTTTGCCTCCAGACAGGAGTACCAGCACGGGAGCAAAGCCAAGTGCTGCCATAATGGGCCCCGTCTCCTTTGAAAACTACGTTCCCATACAACCACACTGCACTCTCAATTACGTTGAAGGGAAAGGTATTTTCTGCGGTTGTTTTCAACAGTTTAAAACACAAAGCCAACAAAAAGCAATATGACAAAACTACTTGGTTGGGTTTAGCAAAAAAAAAACTCATGTTATGGCTTTGGCTTTGAATTATTACAAAGTGAAATGAATCTACAATCTCTAGTATGTATCTCAAGCTCCAAAGAAAGCAGTGTCCCACAATTCCCATAATGCAACATGAAAGCGTCCTTTCGTCAGAGACTGCCTGCATCTTTCCAGCTTCACAGCCCCAGTCGACAATGCAAACTCTTGGTCGTCAGTCCCGAGTTGGGGTAACCCAGAAGACCACCGGGACTGTGAAGGTTCAGGTCTTGGTACCAAACCGTTGTCGGGGATGTGAACTTTTTTGGGGGAGTTTTTCCTGATCCGATGTGAGGTCCTGGGACAGGGATGTCGTATGTGTACACATTGTAAAGCCCTCTGAGGCAAATTTGTCATTTGTGATATTGGGCTATACAAAATAAACCGAATTGAATTGAATTGAACTTAAACACGAGGAGTATTCTTCCCTTTCCTCTCATAGAATGGAAGTCAATGGGAGGCAGACATTTACCAATGTTGCTTTGGTGTCCTTATGCATTATTATGTTCCTGCTGACTTACATATTCCCGTATAAAAAGAATATGTAAGTCTTTTCCTTAAACGTGCCACAGCAAAGACAGTAATGGACCCTTCTCTTGACAGCCATGTTCACCTGTGTTTTGAAGGAAGAGCACATCTGTTACTAATAACATGGCCAATGGTTGCAGTGCCGGGGAGTTATGACACTGAGCCAGACGGACCGAAACTATAGTTAACCAAAATGGCGCTTTTATTCTGGGGTGGAGAATCGTTGGCATAAGACTTGTCATAAGAAACAAACACATTGGTGCAATTGACAACATTAGTGACTAATGCCCTGTTTAGTGGCCAGGAAGTCGTGTCAGTAAACCAGGATGCACAGAGCTGCTGGAGGACGCTGTGGCACAACAAGGCTGCACGGCGTTGCCAACACATGCGCCAAAATACATCAAAACGTGCACGGCCTGTCAACATTTCTACCGAAATGTTCTAGTTCTCTGATGTTTTTCTCCTGCTGTTACATGGCTATCAGTAGAGAGACACATGCTTCTGTCACCATTGTGTTTGTATTCGTCATAGAACTTAGAATTAAAGCTTAGAGGTTTTAATTCTGGTAATAAATGACTGGTGAGACACCAAAGGCCAAAACATGGTTTTTCATCCACCGGTCAATTTGGGTCAATAATCCACTTCTTTCAGATGACAGGAAAGAAAATATCAAAAAATACACATTTAGGTGTTTATTTTATTATGTTTTCTATTCGCTTCTCTACATTAAATTCACCAAAGGTTACCATTAGAAAATGCATCATTTGCACATTTATCCAACACATTTCAGAAAAGTTGTAACTGTAACTTGTCTTCATGTAAATAACCAACTGGGCAAGTTTTCCCATATCTTTGAATTATTATTTTGTCTTAACCCTCCCTCAGACTTGTAAGCATCTCCTGGGAGGTGCAGGTGTGTACCTTGTGCCGGTGTCCTCAGAGATCGCTCTCCTAATCCAAACACAAACACCAGCGCTGACCCCTGCCACATCCACATTCCTACCTCTCCTCTCTGTCTTTGTCCCAGCGCTGACCCCTGACCCCTGACCCCTGGCCCCTTCCGGCTCCTACTCTGCTCTGACAATCCCCCGTCCCACCTCTAGCTGCTCTCCAACCGCCATCAGATTGGGGTCACCTCCAGGCGGGGTTCAAACGGATCAGAACCAGAGCCAAGTGGATCAGCTGTCTCCCACTGCGACCGGGTGGAATGTGTTCAGTAAGCCCGACTACCCAGTCTGGGTTCAGCAGATGGACGCTCGTGTCACTCACACAGCGGCTGTTGGTGAAATGGTATTATTTATCTCCCCGGCAGCTCTCGCTCTCTCCTGAGGGGAGATCAGCTCGCATGTGCACTGGCTTACTCTTCGTAGCAGAGACACACTCTAAATAAACCGGGTTTCTATAGAGAGAAAGTGAGTATTTGCACAATGGCGGAACCCTTCTGCTGCAGCAACGCAGCCTTAGAGTTCTTCTGCAGCGCCACGTTCTCCTGGTTCTACTGCACTGGTTCTCTCACAAAGGCTCCTCATAGCATCCTATTCTTTTTAGCAGCATATGCATTAATATGTATTGTTTGTGAAGGACCATTGAAAGGATGGGTCGGGTGAAAGTGTATTTTTTTTTTTCCGTGTCAGTGTATCTAGTAACAAGTAGTGTGAGTGTATCAACGCCTGATCCCCGCTGTGTTCCATAAAACATGTTCCTTCATTTGCATGAACACACATATATACTTATTATTGTTATATATTCTTACGAGCAGGGTCCTATTGACCCAGAGCAGCATCCGGCAGTCTGTCTGAGGTAAATTGTTGTTAAGCATTAGATCCTGTGAGATATTGTATTGCTCTGGTAAACAGTTACACATTGTTTATGTCCGGGGGCTTTTATTGTGAAAGGTAAGAACGGAAGTCGGGGATCTGGCTGCTTTTGCCAAGGTTGAAAAGGAGTAATACAGTTTGCCGTGTAGTTCCATGTCTCTGCTAACTAAAAGACACCTCGTACCACAAAGAAAATGTCGGAATATTGACATTCTTCGTGACAAAAAAAAACAACAGATTAATATACAGAAAATATATTGATGAACGAATCAATCGCGCAGGAAAAGAAACTGCTGTGTGAGGGCCTTTATGTGACAAAGAAGTCAACGTCTTAAAATAACTACGGACATGGCATTATATGGTATAAAAACGTGATGAATTAATCAACGTTTACTTTTTAAACAGAACACGAACAAAGTCCCAAACATCCGAACCTTCCCTACATGCAATGCGTCGCTCTTAATACTACGTCACCTGTCCTGGCTCACGGTTATGACATTAGTATTACAGTCAATTACTGTAGCTATGGACAGTGTATGAGAACAGAGAGGCATAAATCAGACATGGCAACATGAATACTAATGAAACAGCCATGTGAAATTCATGCAGAAAATACTAATTGGCGTAATCGGATCAGATTATTATGGTCACGTGAAATCTCCAATGTGTTGGCGTAAATGCCAAGTCTTATGTCCATAAACATAAGCTGTCATATTATCAGTGTCTGTCAGATTGTCCGTGCTCATATTTCACCATAAAGCTTGTTGTCTTTTAAACAAACACACACACACACACACACACACACACACACACACACACCTTTATTTCCGGTAGATAGACCTGTCCATATTCATAAAGTCATTCCAGTGGACATGTAATCTGTGTGGTGACAGCTAGTTAACCAGCTGGCCTCGGCCCGGCCTCATCTGCCACGGCTTTAATTCACACAGAGCGTGTGAGAGAGAGGTACGGAGACACAAAGCCGCGTTAAAGATTATCTAAAGAAAGAACCAGCCGTGTGTCATTACTGCCGACACCAGCATGCAGCTGAAACAGACACTTTGAATAAATAAAGGCAGGATATTAACGCCTCGCTTAACCCAGACGTGCAGAGGGGTGATATTGGGGGGAAATTGGCCCCAGAAAACCACAGAGTAGAGGACAGGAAAGCTATTTGAGGATGTACGTATTTATTCTCTAGCCTTTTTTGCTGTATGTCTTTCTCAATGGGGAGGAATACAAATTTCAACAAATTCATCTGGTTCCTTTTGTTGTTCGCCCAACAAAACTTGCAGCGTGTCGCATCGACGGGGGCCGATTGGGAGAGATGGAATATAATATGACAAAATATGCTTTCCTTTCTTGCATGACCACCTGGAAATGAGACTCTTTGTATTTCCGTTACCTTCCGTTACAAGGGACCTTGTGCACAAATACTCAGACATCCATCTTGAAGCAACTATATTGAAGCCCCTCTATATTGAAGCAGCTATTGTACGAATACGGATAACAATTAATAGAAGAACGAGGAACGAACTGACTCCTCCCATTAAAGACCAATTGATTACTTGATTATAGGGTCCATTGGACCTGGAGGTGTCTGATGCCTGGTGAGCCGGCCTCCCGCGTTGGCCCTGCTGATGCCCCGCCCCCCCTCCTCTCTACCTCCTTCTGTTTCATGGATTGGAGCTCCATTCATACATTGTCATATTCATGTAATGTGTTTATGTAACTTTGTAAATGCTGTTCATTCTGTACACATGACATCTATTGCATCTGTCCATCCGGGGAGAGGGATCCTCCTCTGTTGCTCTCCTGAAGGTTTCTTCCCTTTTTTCCCTGTGAAAGGTTATTTTTGGGGACTTTTTCCTGATCCGATGTGAGGTCCTGGGACAGGGATGTCGTATGTGTACAGATTGTAAAGCCCTCTGAGGCAAATTTGTAATTTGTGATATTGGGCTGTACAAAATAAACTGAATTGAATTGAATTGAATTACTGATGGACATTCAGAAAAATGCACTACATGAATACACTTCTGTTTTTGCTCACGAGGGAGTGTAAAAACGGAACTCAGAGCCGAGCGCCCCCGTTTCTTTGTGTTGGAAGAGGCCAGGTGATCAGGATGCCTCCTGTGGATATCTGGAATACCCTGCTTAGCCTGCTGCCCCTGCTACCTGGCCTCAGATAGGCAGAAGATATGGGATGGATGGATGGAACCCTGTGATGCAGAATGATGATAAATGGTCCTTGAATACTATCACACTCCTCCTAAGAACCCTGCAATGAGCAACAAGCACATTTCAAAGAGCCCCCTGCTTCTCACTGGAATGCAAACGCCCCCCCCCCCCCCCCCCCCCCCCCCCCACACCCCCCACCCCACCCCGCTGGAGGTTTGGCTGAGATGAGAAAAAACTCCAGGCCATCGCGTGACGTTCCAGCTCTGAGGACGTTGTGTTCAATGTGCCGACTCAACTCCGGGCCTCTCAAACAGTGATGGAGGCTGACCTTTCCTCTTCCTCTCTTCAAAACAGCATGGCCTTTAAGATGCTTCTGACTCCACATATTTCCATCGATGGTGCCCTTCACATGAGTCTCTGAGGCTGTGCATCCAAACTCTGACCCATTCTGACAGCCCGGAGGCAGACACAGAGGGCCGCAAAGCAGCCAGGACGGATGGAAATGTCAACATCAGGCTCCCTCTGACAGGTGAGCTGGTACTGCGATCACACTTTGCCTTCGCCAAACCGCACACCTCCACATTTCCATATTCATCCGTCTCTTCTACTTCTAGCTGACAGCTCAATGCAAACTACAACACAGAATGTGATTTGGATGAGAAATAGCAAAGGCTCAGTTTCGCCCATTATTATTGCACCGGGATGGAATAGAATTTTAGGATTATAGGTAGATATAAAAAGATGGAGTATGAAAGAAAGTTCATGTTGTGTTTATGGAAGTTAGGTTGATATCACTTCTGATAGAAACAGATATAAAAGTAAATTATACAATTTAAAGCTACTATGTACCAAGAAAAAATGTCATTTGGTGTTGATTTTGGCGGCCCCTGTGGACAAAAAGTGTAAGTGTTTCCAAGCACCAGACTCCTTTTAGGAAACCTCTCATTTTACTGCAGCAGGGTCTGACAGTCTTTCCCACTAGAGTCTCATCCGAAGGAGGAATTTATTCCTCAAAGCACAGAAAAAACCCAATCTCTGTCATTACGCATTAAGTAAAATGTCAACAGAGTTGCATACGCATGGATTTACTGGTGGGACGTATGGATGGACGTACCGATATATAAATATAATGCCTCTGGCTCAGGCTTCAGTGTGAATGTGGTTCAGGAGATTGGAGGTAAAGCAGTTAGCATTGATCTGCAAATTAATGCGGGCGGACTTGTTTGGACAAAGTAGGGTCCTCAATGTTACACAGTACTGTTCTGGAAAGAACTCAATACGGCTTACTGTGTGTACCTAGCATTAAAGACTCTTTGTCTAGAATCAATCATGTATTTCAAACATTTTCGGTGAAAATGGATCAGTTGAGCCAGACTGTCACGTGTGTACAGCAGACATTATCTGAGTCCATTCGATTCCTCAGTGGTCCTCCATGATGCCAGAAAGAGTTGGGACCAAACAGAAGAGCCTCTGTGGGGGAGCAGTGTGCAGCTGAGCCCCATCATCAGTCTGGCCAGCGGCCATCCCACTGTCGGACCTCTCTCGTCCAATCGCGGCGAGTCTTTGTGTCTGAGAAGGGGCTGCAGCCTCTTGCAGATGTGTGCGGCCTTTCCCCTCTGGCACGAAAGACAATCAATCGATAAGAAGCATATTTTTTCTTCCTCTCCTTTCCGTGCTTTGCGAGACAACTGCTGCCTGCGGGGTTTCCTCCACCTCAGCTCATCCCTTCATCCAAAATCCATCCCATCTCTCAGATGCGTATCTTTAGCCTTCAGCCCAGAGGCCAAACAGCAGTTGAACATCCTTTGTCTCCATACTTGACTTCAGACCCTTTCATACTCTCATCTCTGTAATTGTCTACATTAATTATTCAGGGCCTTCCAGCCTATGAATATGAATCCATTATGTCTGCCCTGCTACAGGGCTCTGCTTCAATTAGGAGATTGGGGATGAAGTGATATGGGGGGATGGCAGATCGGGCGATTCAAGGACTCACGAGACCTCCCTTCCCTTTAAAATATATACACGCCATCCTACAATACAATGCCCTGATATGTACATTATTTATGCGGTATGTAACTACTTAATGGCCACTGTGCTATTGTTCAACCGCCCAAACCTCTCCTGTGGTCCACGTTGACACATTTTTCTGCATGCATTTATGCTGCAAACCCTTACTTTAATCTCATTTAAAGAGAGACACTACATAAAAAAAAAAATATATATATATATATATATACTGTATATTTTTCATGGACTGCTGAATTAAAAAAAGATGTCGAGCTATTTTGCTTGAGACTAGTGGAAAGAAAACATCCAAAAAGACACATTTAGTTGTTTATGTTACTACTTTGTCTATTTGTGTCTGTAGATTTCTCCTAAATGCACCGTAAGAGTTAAAATTAGATAGTGCCTCATTTGCATAACGACTATTTGCATATTTGCATTTTAGAAGACGTGTAACCCAGCACGACACAATGCTTCGCGTCAGCAATCGACCGGGGGAAGTTTCATGTTTATACCACGTAGTGACGCTGCAGCTAATATTTGTCATTTTTTTTTATTTCATACACCCATAAATACATGAGCTAAGCTGCTTAACATGTACCCCTCCGCGGGAGGAAAAGGGAGCAGATGTTTCTCTTGGCTTCCGAGTCTCCTCCCAAAACTCACATGACTGCAAAGCTAACATGAATGCAAACAGGGAGGAGAGTGCAGACCAGCTCGGGTGTGGGATGCTGGACTACCTCTGAACCAGATCCTAAGCCTCCTCCTCTACTGCGATCAGCTGACGCCGATGCATTATGGGGGACGCACGCTTTTCATGTCGTCGTCTAGAAAGGAGATGCGTTCGCTGACGGTAAAGACACTAGAATGTCTGGCAAGTAAAACACGAGCATGTCAGCTTATGTGGGAATCACAGTCTCAAAAGGGTTCTTCCTGAAGGGCAGAACCATTTGCTGCCGAAGAATAATAATACATTATTAAACTCACGTCGACTGAATGTTCAAAACACTTGGAGCATTGGCCCGAAGAGGCAAATCAGAGTCAACTTGGGGAACTCTTGATCCAGCTGTGATATCAGCATTGTTCCCCTCCTTCTCGTTTGAGCGAGATGAATGACGTCCAGTCATATTTCTCAAAGTGAAACGCAAAAACCGGCTATATGTATGTATATATATCTTTTTGATCCCCTCAGGGTAAAGGGCACATAGTAAACTGACTTTTCTTCTAGGTCTTTTTTAGTCTTCCGACCACTCAAAGCGCTTTCACACTACACGTCATCATTCACCCATTCACGCCATCGAACCTGCCGACCCTCTGATCGACGGACTGCTCTACCACTGAGCCACAGTCGCCCCAAAAGGGGTGAGCAATATGGCAGCAATATCATATCAGGATCACAGTCTACTATCTTATCAGGGTTCTTTCTTTAATCAGACACATACAATCAGGCACATCGATCAGATCCACCACACAGCACTTATCTAAAAGACCATTTGAAAGCCGGTTGGCCTCGTACTCCTGCTATTTCCTCATTCCAGAACAGTGGAGAACCCAAGGAGCAACATTCAAACTAAACTATGACTGGGGTGTTCCTGCTCTCACTATAAGAAGAGGCTTCTTTACACACCCTCACATTATACACACATACATGTGTTCATGGCAAAGTTCATGTGTTTGTGGGCAAATGGCCAATGACCAAAAGCATTAGTATTTCTCAAAGTGAGGTATCAGCACTGAACCCCAGTATTCTACTTACTGTATATCCATATTAAAAACCTATCATCCTGCTGCTGTTGGACTGAAGGACAGGAGAGCATATAGGAACCCAAACTACACTCATACACATACAGTGCACACACTTAGACTCACCAGGAATATCCTCTCCAGCTGGTCCTGGATGTCCTTCATCCCTGGAAAGGCAGCCACTCCTTGGATCATCTCAATGAAAATGCAGCCCACTCCCCTTGAAGAGAGAACGGCACACGGTAAATAATAGCACAATCATTGTGTGTGTGTGTGTGTGTGTGTGTGTGTGTGTGTGTACAGCTGGTGGGTGATGGAGCAGTGAGACCACACCGTGTGGCCAAACTACACCGGAGAGCTGGAGCACCACAAACCAGGATGTATTCATATGTATGTTGTGCATGATGTACATATATATATATATATATATATATATATATATATATATATATATATATATATATATGCACTCACACAGACAGCAAAGCATGTATAGTGTAACCTAAAGAGGGATTGGTTTCTGTTTAAATAAAGCCGGAGAGGTTTAAATACCGTCATCAATATGGAGGTGTCACGTGACAATAAAGCCTCGACACAACAAATACACTATTGGGATTCAGTCTGCATAAAAAATACAAAAATGTGTCTCACAGTCATCCTTCAACACGTTGTTTAACTTTTTGACCTCTGTGATGGAAACGGTCCCCCAGAGCCTACATTGGTATTTTTGCTGATTGTGATGTCATTTCTTGAAGTATCTTCCATTGCTTCATATTTTTTTTGCAATATGTTACATGCAAGCTTAAAGGTGATGTAAGTAAATTAACCATATTCATTGATACAGGTATTGAAATGATATCATGACTGAAAAATACGCGTGGACTATTGTTTTTTTTTTCTTAAAATGTTATCAATAAACACGTATTGGTCAAAAGGGTTTTGAAAGAAACATGAACAAAATATTGCTATCCACACCATAAGTTATATGAACTATGAACTAACTAACTGTTTGACTTTTTGACAGAAAGTATGGTCATTTTTATAAGCAGATAGTTTTGAATGACATGTTTCACATTACATAACGTAATGACGCCATCACGAGCGCAGTCTTTATAGTTGTAGATTAATATTATTTCAAAGAGGAAAATATTTGCGTGCGCTTTGATATTTTTTTTTTAAAAGAATCACAAAATATATTAGTGATTCCCTTTTGAGTGCATTCATTAATATTGAGACTGATCTGACCCCATAGTTGGGGGGGTTAGGGATACACCTCTGCACAGCTATGTAGAAATAATACAACATTAATGAGGAAAATGTATTTATTTACCTTATATATTTTTGCAGCATATCAAATCAGTGTGTTTCTACATGCTCCACACACGAGGCACAGCAGTGTATCGTCACTGATTACTTAAATCTAGGTTTTCTCTCATGTACAGTAGTTCCACAAAATGACATTTTTCGGCAGCTTTATTAATATTAGTTATTGTATGTTCCATGACACAACTGTCACTGCATCCATAAGTGTGGAGTGGATAAATGTGCTTCTGTTTCCACCAACTCTCTGGAGCAATGATCCTCGGGAACTGGGCTGTTTTTGCAATCGGGCTCATTTGTATATAGAAAGGGGCCAATTTTGCACAATATGTCTGTAAATTACCTGTACAAAATATGTGCAAATAGCAAACCGAGACCAAGGAGTTTTGAGAAGCACACGCGCTTTCTTTTCTCTAATTTGCACAGAATCCTTCGGAGAATTTGGCGAAGTCTTTTTAAAAAAAAAAAAAATGAAATTCGCCATTTTTAATCTCCAATAGAAACCAATGGGCTTGGAGCCGAGAGCCACAGGGAGGAGCGTACGAGATGAGAAACGGATTAACACATTGTTGCTTTTGGTCTCTTCGTGAATGGAATAACACCGGCCTCACCATGCACGTTGAAGACGGTGTGCAATCCTAACTAAACCTGTGCATTAATCTGTGCATGATCACACTTGAGCGATCTCTTGATTGACAGTCGTGTGGGAGGGCGGCAGGGAGATAAACAATAGAGCGGTCTTCCATCACGTCACAGATGGCAGCCTGTAACCTGTAGGCTGCTGTGATGGATGCTTCTCATGGCAGGAAGACAGATCTGCACAACCTTTTGGTCCTGCAAGAGATGCTTCTTCATGGAAGACTGCTTCCTAAGTGACCAGGGGTGAGCGTGTGTGTGTGTGTGTGTGTGTGTGTGTGTCGCAGGGTGACTCTGACTGGGATAGATTGCCCACCAGCAGATACCCTTGAAGCAGACACCTTTTTAAATAGGATGTTGGAGAATGCAGCTGGGGGTTCATGGGACGTCCCTGCTGACCGTCCAGACAGAAGCGGTCACCACGGCTCAACTTAAGAGTCCAACATCGGTACTTTTAGAGGAAAGGGACACTAGGTGGAGAATGGGGGAGGGGCAGATACTTCCACCTCTGGGGCATCCTCATTTCCTGTTTCCTGTTTAAGCATTTGCGGTTCTGCTCAACTCGAATTACAATCGTATCGTTCCAAGCAAGGAAAAGACCAGATAACGAATCACATATTACTTTATATATTTCAGCGTCAGAGTCAGATATGAAA
This sequence comes from Cyclopterus lumpus, assembly GCF_009769545.1. Classification (NCBI taxonomy): domain Eukaryota; kingdom Metazoa; phylum Chordata; class Actinopteri; order Perciformes; family Cyclopteridae; genus Cyclopterus; species Cyclopterus lumpus. The sequence continues at coordinate 5,748,791 of NC_046990.1, forward strand.
AATGTCGGAGAGATTGTCTCAGTCGAAATTACATTTTAGGCAGAACATAAAAAGCAGATTCATAATGTTTGATTGAAAAGAAAACCCTGTGTGGTTCTGTTTGTCTTGTCTTGTTTGGTCACGTTGTTGTACTCCTTGTATTTTTTTATGCCAATTTTGAATATTATCAACAATGTAATTGTTTCAAAAAGGTCCTCAAACATGTCTCAACGCTCTACTATGCAGTATCACTAACTAGTGAAGAGCTGTCCACTTCGACAATATGTATTCAAAAAAACAGTTGTATTAAACAGCATTAAACAAGTTTCACAAAATGACTCTCAATTTAAATACATTTAAATAAGTGGAATATAAATTACACACTCAATGTATTCAGAATTTGTATTATCTGTCAGCAGAAAATGTAACAAAAATCCTTTCTATTGTCCAGTATAAAAACTCTTTATCCTTTTTAGCTCAGCCAGAGATGGTTTCTTTAATAAATAAAGTACTTCTATTGTACGTATCATTCCTCTGTTTGGACAGGTAGAAATATGTTTTTCTGGCCACACAGGGAGAACTCCCGAAGGCCGGTTCATACTTTATGTCTGCGTAGCGTGGACGGTACACAGAGCCAGGCTCCACTTGTGTTCTACACTCCTCACTGTACCCACATGTATATCTTACAAGGACAAAGGGACTTTAAAAGGAATACAAAAGACTGCCACGCTGCAGTGATCGATCCATTAATCCTTCATATAGCTGATAGACATCCACACATTTGTATCTATCCATCCATCTCTCATGGAAGGAAAGAGATGGATAGATAGATAATATTCACTATCTATCCATCCATCTATCTATTGATGTGTCCATGATAGATGGATGTTTGGATGAGCGACGGATGGATGGATAGATGTTTGAATATCTTTCTTTCTTAGATAGATTCACAACCAGTATCCACCTGTAGTATATATACATAATTGTATTGAACTAATTGCATTAAAACATACATTTACTACTAACACTGCCTGTTACAGCTGACCCCTGTTCATGGGCTCAGCTGTGACATTCCACTTCTGCCACTTGCAATTACAAGACGACAATCAAACTTCAAGTGTTCATTTGCAGCCCAGATGTGTGAGTTGTTTCTATAAAAAAACAAAATTAATCTATAACTCAAATAGTTTTTAAATAATTCAGCCCAAACTAAAAAGTGGTAGATTTGTGCCACGCTCCACCCCTTTACCGTACAGTATGTACAGTACATTGTCTGTCATTGTCTGACTAGCAGTGCTGGGTTCCAGTTAGCGTTGTAGCTGCTCAGTCAATGAGCTGCTCATATTTTATATTCATCACCTAAAAAAACCTCAAAATCATGACCTTCAGGATTTGGTGCTGTGACTGCAGCCCGTCCTGTCAGATTGTGACGCTACCACATTAGCGAAAAGCTGCTCAGTGCACAGCTGTCAGCAGGATGATGGAGATTGTTAATAATACTTATTGATATCATGCAATATCTTGATTAATGACAGCTACATTTATATTTTTCAACAGAAAACTAGCTGAAGTTAATCGGATGCCTGTGGAAAACATTTTTTCAACGTAAACTCCAATATTGATCAGTACAAATGCAATTCCATTTTGTGCCCAATCACTCACAAGATTAATCTATAACTCAAATACCTTAAATTGGTTTCAAACTACGCGACCGGAGCAAAAGACATCAGCTAATGGTGTCTATTGTAACAAACCCATTATCACTCCCAAAATGTCTAATACCGCCACTTCAGGGTCAGGCACCCTTTAGCGTTTTTATGAGACACACCGGGCCATCAACTAACCCCAATGTAAACCCAACCACGACATGCATTTTGTGAAATGTTTACTTGTATTGATGTTATGTTTTACCTTGCTTCTATGTAGAGCACTTTGTAAACCCTGTTTTTAAAGGTGCTATATAAATAAAATTATTATTATTATTATTATTATTATTAGAGGCTCAGAGCAACTGATGCAGTAGAAAGAGCGAGACAGTCACTAATGTTTGTGTTACTCAACTGTAACCCATTTGGCAGTAGTTTTCTAAGGTAATATACAAACTTTACAAAGTTATTTTACATAAACATACTTATCTTAAGCTCTTTCACTCAGCCTTACCAAGTTAATGGTAAATGGACTGTGCTTGTATAGATATTTTTCTAGTCTTTCCAGCACTCAAATCTCTGTAACACTACTTGTCATCATTCACCAATTCACACCCATTCACACACTGATGGGAGGGGCTACCATGCAAGGTGCCACCTGCCCATCAGGACAAACTAACATCCACACACCTTTAGGGACAGCTACCGGGGCAATTGTGGGTTAAGTGTCTTGCCCAAGGACACATCTACATGGACTAGCAGAGCCGGGGATCGAACTGCCGATCATCTGATTGAAGGACGACCCTGCTCTTCCACTCAGTCACAGTCGGCCCTAATTTTTTTCTTCTTTTTCGTTTACCTAAAAACTAATTAAACTTAAGCTGGAAGTGTATTTTGAAAAGACACTATGCATGAAATAAGTAGAAACTGACACGTCAAACTGAGGTTACGGCGGTACGTAGAGAATCTAACATGAAGCATAGGGCCACTGACCAAACGGCGGTATTTGACGAGTTGGGAGTAAACACGTGTTGTCATATCCATCGTAGCTCCATCTGTGAGTGTAATACGTGTGAGGGTGATGAATGTGTACCATTCTACCTCTCCAGATCCACCACACTGTTTATGGCAGGAGGGTTACAGGAATTGAAGGGTGCCCAAGGAGACAGACACAAATATGTGGAAGAAACTAAGATACACAACAAATCTACAATATACTACAGGGAACACACCCTTGGGTTAGGATGCGCTACATATGAGTGGGTTTTAAATGGGTTTTGGAGAAATCTGATCCAGATCTCAATGGAACTATACCTGAATAAATTAAGGATGAATTAGTCAGAGGTTAGGAGTGCTCACCACATGTCCAGGCAGGTGGAGTATTCCGTGGATCCCAGCAGGACATCTGGAGGCCGATACCAGAGGGTCACCACCTCGTTGGAGTAGGTATGGCTGGGGACCGACTTAGCCCTGGCCAAGCCTGAGGGGAGCAACACAACAACGCAGTCTCAGAAATCATTATCATTGACTGACCTTCACCAGGCTCCTGGAAACAAAGCCCCACACTGGAGAGTGGCAGCACTCACTGTAAATAAGCTTTGAGATGGAATGCACTGTGTGGGCAAATTGAGTCAGCGTTGCATACTCTACGAATTAGATACAGAAAGGAAATGCAAATAAAGGCAGACAACATAACAGCTCAGATTCTGCCGTGAATACAAATAAAATGAGATGGAAATATGTGTTTTCAGAACATCGTAAGTCAAGGAGGCCAAAGGTCTTGAGGGGCTACAATGTTCATAAAACCCTGCATGAACTGGGTTACTTGTGACGATTCTCAGGCCAATAAGAATAACGATGTGTACGCCACACTTTTGTCACAAGCCGTGATCTTTTTTTTCCGGACCTTAACCAAGTATTTTTGTGGCCTAATTATAATGAGTCGTTTCACAACGTTTCTGCAAGCGTGATATGAAACTATTTGTGAAACACATGTTGGGTTCAGTAACGTCAACATCCAGCGTATCCTGTGGTGAGCAGAAACGTATGAGCGTATCTTTGGCCTTAAGTCTCTCCCTTCTGTGCCCTCCCCTCCAACTATCTCATGCTTTAAATTTGGATTTATTAGCTCTCAAGCCTAATGTCAGCCAAGTGGAGCATTGTATTCATGCGCTAGTGAACGAGCTGGACAACCCCAGGCACACAACTGGGATTGATTGAAGAAAAAAAAACTCCCCACAGTCTGTAATATTTCAGCACTGTGGAAACACGGGTTTCCTTCATACTAATCTCGTAACAGGAGATTAGTATTAGTAAGATTAGTTTACAGCAAAAGCGTTCAGCATTGTGAAGTAAAAATGTATCACAGTGTAATATCCAATGTCGAGGTTGACTGTGCTCTCGCGGTTAGGACATTACAAGTGTAATTATTTACATCCCAATGCAGCACGTCGACCAGGATCACTCATGGGGTGTGATTTGCTTATTAAAAAAGGGTAAAGATCACATTAATCTTCTTCTTTTTTTTTTTTCATGAAGAGAAGGAGTAATACCCAATCCCGTCTTTAGACCCAAATCATTTTCCAAACCACTGACGCTTGCCCCGACTTGATAGTTGACTCATCATCTCATTCAGTCCTTGAGAGCGTCCAATATTCAATGTGCAGCCTACCTCTCGGTTTCCATTGTTAAGTCATTGGGGCAACCAAACTCCACTTGGCAGACCTGACTTCTGTACATTCAACCGCAAGAAGCCCGAGATTGCCCTTTCAAATGGAAATCATGATAGACGAGACGTCGGTGAGAAACAGAGTGACGTCGTGAACATCAGGGAGATGAACCCAACACTCTTGTTTCCATCGAGGTCATCGTAAATCACTGGGGGACATTTTTTTTAAATGGTGATACTACAGATAGCTATCTGTGATTTAAAATCATCATAAGGCTTTATGAGAACCACAACAAAAGTGTTTTTGTTATGGTAAATTCATGCACATCTGGTTTTAACCCTGTTGTAGCATTCATCTTGGCGCTGACACAACCCCAGTCGGTGAGATAAGTATCCGGTGACAGCGCTCCCATGCCAGCTAATGGTAGAGCAGAGTGCAGAAGCAGCAAGCCTTAATGAGGCTGATGGCATTACCTCTTTGTCTCTTCCCGAGTGGTTGGAAGGCTTAATTAAAGCATTTAGCTTGGTAAAAAAAGGACTTCCTGCCCTGCTGCCAGTCCCCTGGGTGTGGGAGGAAGAGGAGCAGAGGGGAGAATGAACGAGAGGGGGGCGTATTTAACATTTCCTCGTGTTGGAAGGGAGAAAGGAGTTTGATCACGGCCGAGCTCGAAAATGTCCACACACGGCGCTCGAACGCAGACGCCATCTGTGCGCGAGAGCTGCTTATTATTACTGCACTGCTCATAGAAGAAGGTGTAGTCATAGGAGGCTGGCCTGTTTGTTTCATGGAGAGGTGTGAGGCTATTGTTCTATTGCAATTTGTTCTTTTTTCATCAGCGCCCACTAATTTCTGTGATTCACCAAAGTTGTTATACTGTTCTTCTCTTTGGTAGAGAACACTTACCAATTGGTCGAGAGCACTGGAACCAAAAAACCTTATTTTTACGGACCACAACACAAAGGAAACATTTGAGGAAAACGCACAAATACCAAATTGATATAATTAAATGTTTTATTGCATTTACAGTGATTGGATTATCAAAGACATATTGGTCCATTGATCCCAATTAAGACTATACAACCGTTGGGTGATATTATGTGCGTTCAGCTTTCTGAATACTGCTCTTCCATGCTTTTTGATTTTCACCAGTACTGACGCTCTGCAGAATCTTTTGATTCATTTAAGTTGATTCATTTGTCTCAATTTCGCTGCTGCTGGAGTTCTCCTTCTTCTTACAGCCTTTTTTGTTTTGTTTTGATGGCATCTCTCCAATGTGTGGGAATGTGCCAGAGTATTTGCACACGGCCCCAACAGCTGCCCTCATTTAGTCTTTAGGGGGCGTTACCTATGCTAGTAACAACCAATCAGCCACACACGTCCAATGTAGTGGTATTGATCCTTCAGCACACCTGGTGAGAGCACATTGGATGCGTTTGGTGCATCTGGAGTTGACTAAGAGCACCTCTACTGCAGTGAAATTAACTTATCGAGAGATGTCTGCCATTAACCCTCACTTGAACACAATGTGTCATGGATCTCGCCATCTCTCAATTGTCGAAATGAAAACGTCATCACAAAGCGGATCACAACAAGGCAGCAGTGTAGTCATAGCCTCCAGCCATTGGATGCATGGAGCTGATACAAATCTGTGACCATGCACTCGCACCAAAAAAGCCTTCTGAGCAGCAGCCTCTGACCCTGTACTGGGAGTCCCGTGCTGGATTTAAAATCCAGAACCCCGACCGTGGATGTGACCCTGATCTTGAGAGTCAAATGAGCGCATCAAAACCAGCAACACAAAAATACACACTCCTGAATGTGTATTTTTTATCGAATGGACTTGAATTGAAGTGACAGACAGATGGATGTTACCCTGACTGCACCGATATCTGGAGTATATGCCACAATATACACTGTTTGTATGCTCTATTTTATGGTGGAGATGTCCAGAAACATAATGGGATGTCATGCAGTATGGCTCTGGTATTCTGCAATGCTTTCAGCTATTCAGGTTATTTCTGCTGAGTCAGCACACATATAGGCATGATTACCTCTTGCCTCGTGTTTTGTGCCTTTGGTTTGATGAAGTAACCTCTTTAAATGTGCGTGTGGCTCCCGTTCACTTCAGTGATCCATGATTGCATTATATTTTCATGTACAAGCACCTCATATTTGTTTTTTTCTGCTCGTGTTCAAAACTTTCTGCACATTCTAAATAAATATGTGTTGTCTGAGAAGTCGTAGTATTTTGTGAAAGAAGTATTACTGTACTGTTTAAAGTACTGTTACCTGTTTGTCTGTGCATGTTATTTTATATTTTATATTCTTCTGTGCATTTAATATGTTTCAATTGTCGCACTGTGTTGCTTGTTGTTGATTGTTTAATTGTTGCACCACCCGACCATGATAAATTCCTTGTATGTGAAAACATACCTGGCAATAAAAGGTTCTGATTCTGATTCTGATTATATTGCGAGAATAAAGGTGTAATTCAATTGGAAGAAAGTCATAATATTTTCAAGAAGAAATATTGTAAGAATATTAGAAAGAAGACGTCATTTAATGAGAACATACATATTTTCTTTCTCTAACTGCACTGCTGCAGTTTGCAAACACCTCCTGGACAAACCACACACAGAACTGCACTACAACTGATAGTAATCATACTTGCAATTTATCTATGATTATTAAATAATCATAGTCGTAAATAAGCCATGCACAGCTTGGCCTAATTATATCAAGGCCTTAATTATGTATTATAACTGTGACCTTGATATGAGACATGTATTAGTTGGCGTACAGCTCTGCTGACTGACATTTTTCAGGATAGAGGTTTGAAAAATAAAACTGCTGCAAACAAAAAAACACGTACCCATAAATCATTGAAAGAAGATGTGGCCAATCCGTCAGCATAATAAGAGAAGGGTTGTTATAATATGTTTCATTAAGAGTTATGACATATTGTCAGCAGTGGTTGTTTGGTTGTTCTTTTTTTTGTTTTAGTTTTCTTGAAACATTATTGAATAGCTGGTGACCAAAAACCAACAATGGAGAGAATATCTATATTCTAACCTATATTGATGGCATGCAAAGTGACATTCAGCGGGGTCAGTGTATTCATAGACAAGTAGTAACAAAGCAATAATAACTCATAGCTTTGGATACTGAATTATAACTTAACACCAAAGAATAAGCAGTCCTTACTTTATGCCTTTAACATTCACCGTGACCTTAATCAGCTGTTCCTCCTCCATCTCATGCGTCACAACAAAATGTAAAAGTCCAATTTCCTACCCACAGACAGCTTGGAGGCCACCATAATGCCTCACTCAACGTGTTCATGTGCTACTGGGTAAAAATCAAATACTTCTTTTTACTTCTATTTAGGTGACAATTTATACAAGCTAACCATGTTCTACTTGTTTAAATATATTGTTTCTTGTTAGCTGTCAGCTCAACATGGTGTACGTAAAGAAAGAGAGTAAGGTGTTAGCATTACTAGGCAAATAGAGATGTGTTCCAATCACAGTCTGTATATAGAAAGTGGAAATAGTCACTGTAACGTCACCCATTGGTTCGTTGAAGACCTCGAATTCAGCATTTTGGACGACGCCATCTTGGCTTTTGGAACCAGAAGTGACCATACAGTCTAACTTGGTTAGCCATGTGCATCCCTAATATCATGTTAACCATGATACAAAAAACGAGAAAGAGCTGAAAGAGTGTCCGTTTGCACAAAAGACCATCAAAACGCGATGTTAATGCTGCCGTGCTAGCAACCTGTCACTCAAAGAGGCCACACCCTTAAGAATGCATAAGATTACGCCATAATGTCATTTAAACTAGTGAGTATTAACATGTTTATTTTCTGCTGTAAAGTTGTAACATTTTAACATTGAGGGTATTGGGGAAACAGCCTCTAGTGGCCATTCGATAAACTGCAGTTATTGTCACTTACACGTTGCGATGTTTGCCGGACCCTCTCAACCCCACCGGTCTGAACTGCAGAGAAGGGTACGATACACACACACAAACACACGCACGCACACACACACACACACACACACACACACACACACACACACACACACACAAACACACACACACACACACACACCTTCAGCCACCTTCATCTGTTGCATCCTGTCCAGGTAGCTACTGGGATGAAGGTCACCGGTGAATTATACATCACTATCTCACGCACAACGCCGTGGGTTACAATGTATCCGGGGGAAGAGGCGGGGGCTGGAGGTAAGTAGGAGGAAGAAAGAATGAACAAAGAGAAGGATGAGAATAGTCTCTGTCCCCACGGGAAACAGCCCACTGTTCTTTTGAAGTTCATTTGGATTTTAAAGGCAGTTTGTAGCTTCAGCCTGCTTCATCTCTTCCTCTTTAACATGCAGCAGATTGAGAGATGCACTGCATCCTGTCAGAAGCTATTTAAGACACGGTAGGAAGTATTTCCACAGGGGACAATAATAAGTTCTTCTTAACAAAGTTTGAGATATCTTCCGTCTCCAGTACCAGTGTCACCTGTGTATAAAATGGAAGTACATGCAGCGTTCTTCCTGCCACAGCGCTGCTATGAGCTGCACTATGTCTGATGGAACTCGATGGGCCACGTTATCTAGCCAGAGCTGCCAGATGTTGGTCAGAGTGAGCACCCTCTAACCGAGCATAGCTATCGACTTCAAGACCCGCTGGAAATCTGATTCACACCCCTGCAGTGCATCGATTTTGGATTGTTTGTAAATGCTAAAACTGTCAATAGCAAGAGTTGCCACATACGTAGAGGTTTTGGCCTCTGTACAGGCAAGATGGTACAGAACCTGGCGATGAGACCGGATCAGTCAGTGCACCCGGCTGGTAAAAGTAGCTCCAATACCGTACTCCTGCAGAACCACCTATTGCGTTTGGAAGTTGAAGAGCGTATACAGGTATACTGAGAAATTGTTAAAGCTGCTTTTTTACACTGACGAAAACAGTCTGGAGGATTTCAACATCAATTGTTGGGAGATACATTTAGATAAAAACATGATTTAACTTCAAATTATTGCAGTATGGGCCTCATCTCAGTCCTCACTTTAGTCCTCATTTTAGTCCTTATCTCAGTCCTCATTTTAGTCCTTATCTCAGTCCTCATTTTAGTCCTCATCTCAGTCCTCACTTTAGTCCTCATCTCAGTCCTTATCTCAGTCCTCATTTTAGTCCTCATCTCAGTCCTCATTTTAGTCCTCATCTCAGTCCTCACTTTAGTCCTCATCTCAGTCCTTATCTCAGTCCTCATCTCAGTCCTTATCTCAGTCCTCATTTTAGTCCTCATCTCAGTCCTCATTTTAGTCCTTATCTCAGTCCTCATTTTAGTCCTTATCTCAGTCCTCATTTTAGTCCTCATTTTAGTCCTCATCTCAGTCCTCACTTTAGTCCTCATCTCAGTCCTTATCTCAGTCCTCATCTCAGTCCTTATCTCAGTCCTCATTTTAGTCCTCATCTCAGTCCTCATTTTAGTCCTTATCTCAGTCCTCATTTTAGTCCTCATCTCAGTCCTCATTTAGTCCTCATCTCAGTCCTCATTTTAGTCCTTATCTCAGTCCTCATTTTAGTCCTCATCTCAGTCCTCATTTTAGTCCTCATCTCAGTCCTCACTTTAGTCCTCATCTCAGTCCTCATCTCAGTCCGTATCTCAGTCCTCATTTTAGTCCTCATCTCAGTCCTCATTTTAGTCCTTATCTCAGTCCTCATTTTAGTCCTCATCTCAGTCCTCACTTTAGTCCTCATCTCAGTCCTCATTTTAGTCCTTATCTCAGTCCTCATTTTAGTCCTCATCTCAGTCCTCATTTTAGTCCTCATCTCAGTCCTCACTTTAGTCCTCATCTCAGTCCTTATCTCAGTCCTCATCTCAGTCCTTATCTCAGTCCTCCTTTTAGTCCTCATCTCAGTCCTCATTTTAGTCCTTATCTCAGTCCTCATTTTAGTCCTCATCTCAGTCCTCATTTTAGTCCTTATCTCAGTCCTCATTTTAGTCCTTATCTCAGTCCTCATTTTAGTCCTCATCTCAGTCCTCATTTTAGTCCTTATCTCAGTCCTCATTTTAGTCCTCATCTCAGTCCTCATTTTAGTCCTCATCTCAGTCCTCACTTTAGTCCTCATCTCAGTCCTCATCTCAGTCCATATCTCAGTCCTCATTTTAGTCCTCATCTCAGTCCTCATTTTAGTCCTTATCTCAGTCCTCACTTTAGTCCTCATCTCAGTCCTTATCTCAGTCCTCATCTCAGTCCTTATCTCAGTCCTCATTTTAGTCCTCATCTCAGTCCTCACTTTAGTCCTCATCTCAGTCCTCATCTCAGTCCTTATCTCAGTCCTCATTTTAGTCCTCATCTCAGTCCTCATTTTAGTCCTTATCTCAGTCCTCATTTTAGTCCTCATCTCAGTCCTCATTTTAGTCCTTATCTCAGTCCTCATTTTAGTCCTTATCTCAGTCCTCATTTTAGTCCTCATCTCAGTCCTCACTTTAGTCCTCATCTCAGTCCTTATCTCAGTCCTCATCTCAGTCCTTATCTCAGTCCTCATTTTAGTCCTCATCTCAGTCCTCATTTTAGTCCTTATCTCAGTCCTCATTTTAGTCCTTATCTCAGTCCTCATTTTAGTCCTCATCTCAGTCCTCACTTTAGTCCTCATCTCAGTCCTTATCTCAGTCCTCATTTTAGTCCTTATCTCAGTCCTCATTTTAGTCCTCATCTCAGTCCTCATTTTAGTCCTTATCTCAGTCCTCATTTTAGTCCTTATCTCAGTCCTCATTTTAGTCCTCATCTCAGTCCTCATTTTAGTCCTCATCTCAGTCCTCATTTTAGTCCTCATCTCAGTCCTCACTTTAGTCCTCATCTCAGTCCTCACTTTAGTCCTCATCTCAGTCCTTATCTCAGTCCTCATTTTAGTCCTCATCTCAGTCCTCACTTTAGTCCTTATCTCAGTCCTCACTTTAGTCCTCATCTCAGTCCTCATTTTAGTCCTCATCTCAGTCTCAATATCAGTCCTCATTTCAATCTCAATCTCGGTCCCGACAATTGTACTATTATGATGCATAAAGTTGGAGGTGTGCAGGTCGGCTGGTTGATTATCACATATCCGTGTGGGTCGGACATCACGAGTGGGCAGAACTACGTAAATCGCTCACTCGACCAGTTCAGTTGTCACAGCTGGACAGAGCGATCAGATATTACTCTGGAGACACATAGTAATACCAGGTGTAGCTTGTAGTCATGTTTAATCATAGCTGGAAACAATCTGGATACGAGACATTTCAATGCGAGGTGTAAATGGGTCATAGACAAAGTTGAGGCAGGGTTGGCTGCGTTTCTGCTGCATTTGCTCAGCTGAAAATACACACATGTAATATGGATGAGGAACCAAAGCAGGTAAACACTGCTCTGCTCGGCTGCTCAGTGGAACACAACACCCGGCTTTTATTTTCTCAGGAGAAGGTCAAATTGAAGTGACAGATCAGCGAATCAGCTGCCGTCTAGCCCGCTACAGTACTAGTTATTTATTAAGATGTAACCTTTGACCCTGAGGCTTTCCTTACAGTTTATTTTACAATTGTGTGTTTGAATTTACAAGCTAAATTATAAAGGTTTTAATAGAAATCTGTCCTCTTTTATGTCCAACATCCCTTCATGTGTGTGTGTGTGTGTGTGTGTGTGTGTGTGTGTGTGTGTGTCAGTGCACCACCTGCCGTCGTCCCAGCTCATTTCCCAACACAAAGTGGTCTTTAATGAGCTCTGCATTATAATATTCTACATTACTTACACACACACGCACACACCAATCGCACGCCATTTCGGCTGCTTGTGTGTTAAAACTCTCAGGTAAAAAAACACATAAAGGCGTGATCCATCTGACTGATCATAATACACACACACACACACACACACAGACATATACTGGGGAGAGCCAAACAGTCTGCTCTGGGTGCCCGTGACATTCTTCCAGCTCCATTGTCACATTGCTTCACTCCTCACACATCATTATCCCAGCAGCTGTTTTTTCACAGCGCCGCAACACCAACTTCCAAGAAAGAGAAACATGCACATCAGCGCACATCAGCACACATCAGCGAGCTCTGTGAAAGCAATATACCATTTTTTTTAAATTTTGTTTTCTTTAGTACAATTTAGCACCATCCAATATCGCAACGCACGCTTCTAACGCAATTATTTTGATCAGTTTGATCATCTTTTTCAAAGAAAAACTCCAAACTAATTCCACAGTTGTAGCTTTTGAAATGTGTGATTTGATGTCTCTTTTGCCTGTTACAGCATATGAAACATCACAGAAAACTGAATATCTATTGGTTATGGACATTTGGTTGAAAAAAGCAAGTATATATATACTTATATATATATATATATATATATATATATATATATTTCTGATATTTTATCAGAGAACATAATCAGCAGAACTATCAAAAATCATCGACTGACTCAATATCAGCAAACCCGGTTACATTCCTTGATCCCGGTAAGTTACTACAGTACAATATAATCAAACTTGAAATACACAATGGAAAGGCCCAAGTCCTTGACGGTTCCCTCAAGAGAATCTCATTGACCACTTGGCCTGTAGTTTATTAGCATAAACGATAAGCATGTTCACGATCTTAGTTTAATGTGTCAGGATCTTGACATTTGATGATTAGGTCTACAAACACAGTACAGCTGAGGCTGATGGGAAGGCCATTCGTTTTCAAAGTATCAGGTACATTTTTCGTATTCTCACTTTGGTTTTTGGTGAAATACTGATGACATTCCCATCCGCCTCAGCTGTACTTTGTATTTTTCGTTGAAAACTTTGTAGACCTAGTTAGCAAATGTTAACATCTCCAACTCTCCAAGGAGCCAGAAACATGACCAGGCTTCACACACTGGAACAGGTTCTCACATTGGAGTCCCAAACACACACACACACACACACACACACACACACCTCGGCCATTTTAGGAGCGAATGAACCTCAGATCAGGTTTTCTGGCCGCTGTGCTGCGGGGCTGGCGATGGACACTGGCGGCATATGGCAATGCTTCAGGGTTTGAGTGCAAACACAAGCAGCCTTTTCAGCAGGTTCATCCCACATTCAGGGCTCTCATGAGGCTCTGGAGAATGTGGGCTATGAGCAACGCTCATCTGCTGCTTCAATTGCTTCTATAATTAGGGGCTTGTCATCAGAAAATTGTCTCAAGGCTAAAGTCATTTTGTGGGTGGCGACAACGTGCGCTTGCTGCCAGCATGTGTGTGCGTGGCTCCAGGAAGTTATATGAAAAGAAAGAAATTCATCCCTTTTAATGATGATGGAATGTGTGTATGTGGATTCACATTAACGAATGTGGCAGTAGCAATCCTTAAATCCTACCAAAAAACTGGCTAACTTAAGTGCTAAAACATGTTTATGAACTCATTTTGTGGTTTTGGATGAAATATTATGAACAATGCTATGGTAAAGCCTTGCTTAGGTGGCTCGACTGTGGATTGGAACGTTAACCAAGTACCCTGTGGAGTTTTCCTTCATAAAAGCAGTTACAGTTTGTAACTTCCCTGCCTTTTGTTGCCACACCGGCGCCATTCTTGGATGTCATTATTAATATGTGTGGGAACATGCATGTAGACGATGTGCTCTTGTACGTGCACAAGATAGGAACCAAACTGGGGCCCACACTTGTTACATTGCTGCAGAGCACAAGTGAACACCGACATGGCGTACCAGGGCTCGGAGAAAGAAATGAGCCTGACAGACCCTCTGTACCAGCTGTTGGCATCGGAGTTGCATTGTGGGTAAAGTAGGCACAAGGTTTTGACAGGGAAGAAGAAAAAAAACGACGACATCGACGTTTCTGCTGCATCTATTTTGGTCCTGTTTTTTAGACTATCCATCATGTGAGATGTAAATGAGAAGCAAGTAGGCATCTGTGGACAGGTCTTGGGGCCGGTTGTAGCTCATGGGGGAGAGTGGTCATCCCGTGGCCACAAGGTACCAGGTTCAATCCCCACTCTCCCCCATAGTTCATGTCAAAGAGTCCTTGAGCAAGACACTGAACCCCCAGTTGCTTCACTGCAGCCCACTGCTCCTCAATAACTAAGGATGGGTCAAATGGAGAGAATTTCCACACGGGGGATCAATAAAAGGTGTACATTTCATTTTTTTCTTTTCTTAATCCACACAAAACCACATGTGTGTCTTTTAAATCACCCAAACCCTCATGCTACTTACTTTTGATTGAACTAGTTTAGTTAGGTGGTAATCTGCGTTTTGAATTTCATTTCAATTGATTTTTGGAAGAGCAAACATAGTGTGTGTAATTGTGCCCCCTCCACTCGGCGGGTTCATACAGGATTCACTGTATGCACCTGTCTTGTGTTCAGAGAGTGATGCAGTCATTACGCTCCACACAAATAATACAAATCACCGCCCACACGTTGCTTAAGTCGGCCTCAATTAGCTGCGTCCTTGATATGAAACATGAGCTCCTCAAAGCCTCATTTATGTGGTGGATGTTTGTGCAGCTCATTAAAAAGTGAGTACACCCACCGAGGAGCAGAGGGCAGCATCTGGATCCACTCCACAACCAGCAGCTCTGACCGCTGTGGCTCAGTCCAGTGTAGCAGGGGGTGGAGCCTATCCCTGCACCTACAGGACGCAGGGTTCACCCCATAAACAGCACTGAACACATTGGAGAGGCTCTCAATCTGCAGCGGGTTAAGGACTCGCCTTCCAGACGCTTTTTGTTTCCGCTAATTGTCACATTCGGGTTGATGGCGTTTGAAAATAAAAATGTTTGAAGTATATCCACAAATATAACCGACTTCAGATGAACGACATCGGCATTCAGTTTGACGCTAATCATTCTTCAATGAGCTTGTATTCTATTGTGTATATATATTTTATATATATATATATATATTTTTTTTTTTTTAAATAAAAATTAAAAATTAAAAATAAAATATATATATATATATATTTTATATATATATTTTTTTTAATTTTTTTTTTATTTTTTATATATCTGTCATCCCTGTTCTTATATTGTATTTTATTTTGTGTGTTTAGTTTATTTAGTCTATTCCATTTGGTATCTGTAAAGTGTTGGGCGCTACTATGACAACAAATTTCCCCTTGGGGATTAATAAAGTATATATCTATCTATCTATCTTGACTGACCGACAAAATAATGCTGCATACCAAACTGGACATCCTGTACCGAACGGGTCGGGAGGAACACACTAATGTCTGAGGTAGAGTAGTTGTTACCATAAGGAGGAGGATGGGCAAAGTCTACCGAATAAATGGCCTTCATGAGCACCAAAGGAAGAAATAAAAGTGAGCTTTATTTAATCTGATAAAATCTACTTTTATTTTCCAGCTCACCCATAACCCATCCCAATAAATGTCTTCATTACAGCTAACCCTTATCCCTTCCTCTTTGTACACGCCGTCCTTTCACCACACGCCATGCGTCCTGCCACCTCTTATTGTACCTCTCAGCCCCTCCTCTGTTGACATTCGCCCTTCGACTCTCTCATTTACCCCAACCAGCACCACAGGCCTCAGCTGTTGGCCATCAGTATTCCTGCTGCCAAGGCCCCGGACCACAGGGGGCCCTGGCAGCCCCACAATCACATAATCACACACACGTGCACACTCGCACACACACACCCACACACACACACACACACACACGCACACGCACACACACACACACACACACACACGTCACCGTCCTCATCTGGCCTCCCTCAGGCAAAGGCTGATTCTGTGTTTTGCGCATGTTTGTTGAAGAGCTCCAGCGACAGACTAATAGTCCGGGGACTTTCACTCGCGCTCATTTGGTATTTTGTTCATTATTTCCTCCCTCTCATTCCCCGTGCAGTAATGTTTCCAAACCAATTCATGGTTTGCATTATTGATGAAGCTGCCACCTTCCCCCTCCACCCAGTCGGTCTGGACAGAGGGATGGAGGGGTAAAGAGATGGATAGTAGAGGGGAGGGAAGGTCTGAGGGAGTTAGGAAACGGCTGGGAAATAGGAAGAGGGATGTGACACCGGATAGATGGATGGGTGGATGGATGGAACGACGGACGGACGGAAGGATAGATAGATGGATGGATGGATGGATGCATGGAAGGACGGACGGAAGGATAGATAGATTGATTGATGGATGGATGGATGGTTGGCAGGAAGGAAGGACGGACGGAAGGATAGATAGATGGATGGATGGATGGATGGATGGATGGATGGATGGAAGGATGGATGGAAGGATGGACGGAAGGATAGATAGATGGGTGGATGGAAGGACGGATGGAAAGATAGATAGATAGATGGTTGGCAGGAAGGAAGGACGGACGGAAGGATAGATAGATGGATGGATGGATGGATGGAAGGAAGGAAGGAAGGATGGATGGAAGGATAGATAGATGGATGGATGGAAGGATAGATAGATGGATGGATGGAAGGACGGATGGAAAGATAGATAGATAGATTAATGGATGGATGGCAGGAAGGAAGGACGGACGGAAGGATAGATAGATGGATGAATGGATGGATGGGTGGATGGATGGGTGGATAGATTGGTGGATGGATGGAAGGAAGGACGGACGGACAGAAGGATAGATGGATGGATGGATAGATGGATGGATGGAACAGAAGGCTGGATTGGCAGTTAGTTAGCCCACTAATGATGCCAAACAGGCCACGGAGGCAGTGTTTACGGAGCATGGATCCAAGCCATATGGTGCCACTTCAGGAGGTGTTCCTAACACGACACGAAATAGAGAGCATGTGCTCACTCACTTTCATGGTGATCCTCTCTGTATTTTGATGTCTTGCATACATGTGGGGATTCTGGCATGCGATGAAAGGCAAAGTGAATAAAAGGTCAAGGGGTCCCCTTATTGTCAAGATGTTGTCCTCTTGGCCAAAGTGTTGCACAGATGGCTAGACCAACAGATCATACAAACGGGCCAGACAGCACACAAAAAGCCCCTCAAAACGCAGATCTTTTCTCCAAGAATCCCATTATTCTGGGATCAGACAACACGATATCTGCGTCCTTTGAGGAGCTCTGTGTCTTATGGTCACGACTCGTAGATGCTGAGAACACGACGGACCACATGCTGGACAGAACCTTCAGGTGTCCAGCTTGTGTTGTTTCACAAGTTGCATGACGTACATAGATTACGTCAGTGGTGAACATTTGGCTCGTTGACACTTTACGTAGCATTCAACGTATCCGTGGTTTGCACAAACGTACATTGGCAACATTCTTTTCCAGGCGACTGGGCGAAAAGTAATTGCACATTTTACGGGACAAAAAAAATGAATCAAAAACGATGTATAGCATATAACAAGAGATGACTAAACGATTGGCACAGGGACATGGAATTAGAACACTGGATGGGTGGTGTGATCAAATATCTGATGGATGAGTTCATATTGTCTCGTGATATGTATTAGTGCTGACACGGACCATTGTCGATTCATGATCCGTGCTGATTAATTACACAGTTCAACGTTAAACATCACTCGTCAATCATGAAATATAGTTTTACTGACGGTCAACAACCAATCCGTGTTTTAATGGACAGGAGAAGAGGCTCTTGTATACTGTAGTCTATCGTAACGATCGCAGCGTCGCTAATCGGCTACATTATGATGCATTCAGGCTCTGTTCAGTGAAAAGAATCATCGAGCAAATGTAAATTATAACATTATCATGATGTGTTCAATGTTATTTCATATAATGTAGTTTTGGTGAGAAACTTGAATGCACAGTAGTTTGAAGGAGATGTTTTCACAGCAACATAAATAGATATTAGAGATGGAATTATGACTAGCAGCAGTTAATAATACATTATTAAAACTACTAATGATCTTATTTGTTTCAATCCATAAAAATACAATCTTCTATACCCTTATCATTTGAAGTGTGTGTTTTCCTGAAGAAAAAAAACTATAACAAAGTAAAAGGATGACATTTAGAATGTTTGATGGTGGCAAAAAATCATAGTCTGGAGCCTTGTAGACCAGCTGCTATAATCAAACAACAAAGGGATCGTTAATATGGATCATCGAAAAAACGTGATATGGGATTTGAAAGTGATATTTTCTCTCTTTTTTTTCTTTTGTGCTGATCCCATCCGAACCGTGAGTTTTATTATACGTTGCACCACACGTTCACATTTTTCAACATATTAAAATAACTAAGAATACAACAAATGCCAATTCATCCCACCATATGAGCACTGATAAATTCAACAGAGACGGCGTTGTCGTCAAGCTGCTTCCCTCTGACATCATATCATAACAGAACAGAGGGGACACTCACTCTCACATGTCACAGATAAGAAGAATAAAGAGCATCAGCATCCAGCCTACTCACCGAAGTCAGCAAGTTTGAGCTCTCCAGTGTCGCTGATGAGCAGGTTCTGTGGTTTCAGGTCGCGGTGAAGGATGTACCTCTGGTGGATGTAGGACAGGCCTCTCAGTAACTGGAACAGGAACAGCTGGAACACACAAGAGAACAAAGGGAAATACATATCTTTACAGGCGTATATGGACCGGTGACAGATCTCTATGTACAAACAACAAGCCAAAGACACGTTCTGATAATGATTTCTTTTCACTACGCTGGATAATTCACATGAGGACACTTCCGTAATAACTATCCTTTACATCTCCCTGCTATAGCACATTAAACTGGGCTGAAGTTAGAAGGGTGTAGACAATCTTAATTATCACTGGGGTGGAGCTGGAGTGAAAACAGGCATGAACCCCCGCGCCATATACAAAGTGTCTCTTTCACAAAGGCACACACACAAAAATCAATACAGGGCCATCAGTGAAAAACTTCATTTCCTCCACTTGGACTATTGAAGTGTGATGAAACAGATGGGACATCACAGCTGAACTACCGGGGACTGCTCATAAGTAGGAAATTACTTCTGCTTCAAAATGACCTCTTAAATTCATCATTATGGATTATGATATGTTGCATCAATGGGCGTGTTTTAGACGGAGGGCAGCAGAAATGTATGGAGGGGTGACAGACTGAGCTGAAATCAGGCCGCCGCCTCCTTTTCACTTTCTGTGATGGGCACAGAGGATGACATGACTGCTGACCGCAGGAGGCGGTAGGAAAAGTTAGAATCAGTGAACTTTGACCCAGAGGGGTATTAAGAACACACATTTCGGTCCCTCACCAAAAGTTTTTCTAGGTCCCTTATGTGCGATCAAAGCAGAGCGTCTCATCTATTGATAACGTTGTACCTGATTTGACTTGTTTTTTTTCTGTATCACTCGATGCAGCCTCTCATTTTTCAAATCAGTAATCGACGATAAATAATTCTATTCGGCAAAACCTGCTCGCGCTATTTGAGAAAAGTATTTTTTTAATGATGCAATAATCAATAGTTGTATATGAAAACTGGATCAAATGACGATTAAAAAAAGGATGACTTGTAGTGATTTACACACAGCTGTTTCCAGGGGGAGGTCTCTGTCGACCAAACAGTTCGGGACTCGCTTGTGTACATAGTGGATAACTTAGCGGCTAACGATACAGAGCTAAAAGGAGAATAAATACTAAAAGGGACACAAATAAAAAAAAGAATGCTAATGTTGCTGTTTGTTCAACTGGTGACGGTCATGCGCTGTTGTTCATCCAAAAAGAGACGTATTAAACAAGAACATTACTTACATTCTTTGTAAATTAATTGACCCATACAACATAATGGGAAGCATGAGTTTTACTTCACTGTACTTTCAATTGAAATTTTTTTTTTCTTAGCCTCCGTAACAGAATCCAGATGATCCGCTTTGTGTATTTCAGCAAAACTCCTCTTGCGTGCTTTTAAAGAACTGTAAAACAGCTCTTTAAAGAAAGCAACTGAATCACAAAGAATGAATGAACAAATTCAAGAATGAACAAATTCATTCATGAGATAAAACACCCCCGAATGCACTTTTGCTGACGTGTCACGTAAATACAGATTAAATTGCGTTTGAATTTCCATTTTTAAAAGGCAATTATCCTGCAGCTGAAAGTAAACACAGCTCCTCCACTTGCCTCCGGCGCTCGTGAACCCAAACCGCATCCACAAAACAGCAGTTAATATATGCATGCTGGGTGAAGTGGTCTGAGCTTTCAAAAACTGAAGATCAACAAAAATCCTAATATATCCAAAGTCAGAGCGACATCAAACTTGTGTTGTTTTCCTTCCGAGATCTGGCAGGTCTTTCCAACCTGCTGCAGACGTGTCAATCAACAAATAATGAGGCTTGCACGAACCAGCGTTCAAATCTTTTTTTTTTTTTTTTTTTTCCTCCAATTCCAGCATTGCCCTCTCTGCTCACACTGATACTATAGTCCCGGCCAATTAAGCTGATTGAAGCACCGCGGAGCCCAATCAGGGACGGGGCCCTGTCTGGCATCTGGAGTCAACGGGTCAACAGTTTACTATTCCTGCACTCGGCGGGTGAGAGATGAACTGCGGTGCGAAAAAATTTGCATGGGAAATGTGTGCTTACTCGTGTATATCAAATAGAGTTCTGAAAAGCCCTTCGGCTCGTTAGGAGAGCAACTGCACGGTAATAAAACAAGAAAAAAAATAGAGAAAAATCTCTCTTTCCTTCTCTTCAGCCAGCTCTTCAATTTAAACAGCAAACCTTTCTCAAAAGAGGCTTTTTTTTATTCTTCTGCTCGGATTGGAACGCTACATTTGCATTCTAATATTCAAGGAAAAGGGAAATGTTGAGGAGTCGTTTGAGGAGGCCATACAGACTCACTCGTCTGACTAGAATAATAATACGAATAATGCTGAATGCCAATTTAAGCTGAATTACATTACGTCAGTGGTCAACATTTGGCTCGTTGACACTTTAGACATCTGCTGGCCAGACAAGCTCACCCAACTGTAATAAGTGACTATGAGCGCTCCATCTGGGCCAACGTATTGAAAGGAAGCCCTGCTGTGAAAGATGTGACCGCACCAATCGACACGCGGAGCAAGCGAGGAAATAAAGACGGAACAAAGAGACAAACGGAGGAGAAAAGAATAGACAACGTAATAGGGGAAAAGGGTCACCTGTAACCTCTCCGTTGACCGTAGGTAAGAGTGTAATTTTGTAATGTGAATGTTA